>NC_057795.1:405750079-405901386 GCF_018294505.1 Triticum aestivum
CCCCTAGTCCTAATAGGACAAGGAAGGGGGGGCAGCGCCCCCCTTTCCTCTTTCCCCTCCCCCCTTTCCTTCTCCACCAAGGCAAGAGGGGGGAGTCCTACTCGCGGTGGGAGTAGGACTCCTCCAGGCGCACCCCAAAGGGGCCGGCCGCACCTCCCCCTCCCTCCTTTATATACGGGGGCAGGGGGGCACCCCATCACACACAAGTTGATCTACGGATCGTTCCTTAGCCGTGTGCGGTGCCCCCCTCCACCATATTCCACCTCGGTCATATCATCGCAGAGTTTAGGCGAAGCCCTGCGCCGGTGGAGCATCATCATCGTCACCACACCGTCGTGCTGACGGAACTCATCCCCGAAGCTTTGCTGGATCGGAGCCCGGGGATCGTCATCGAGCTGAACGTGTGCTAAACTCGGAGGTGCCGTACGTTCGGTGCTTCGATCGGTCGGATCGTGAAGACGTACGACTACATCAACCGCGTTGTCATAACGCTTCCGCTTACGGTCTACGAGGGTACGTGGACGGACACTCTCCCCTCTCGTTGCTATGCCATCACCATGATCTTGCGTGTACATAGGAAAATTTTGAAATTACTATGTTCCCCAACAAATTCATCCTAGAGAAACAAGTATAATCATATCTCAAGTATAGTTCCTGAGCATACCAATGCAACATATGAATTTGATCCGATAACAATTTCCCTTTATGAGTCAAGCGATAATCCCTAAACTATTCACGTTAACCCAACGTTACTCCCATTATCAAGTTGAATGGGGTTTTCTCAGGATTATCAAAGTAGTGCATAATATTTTTCACATAACGAGCATCAAGGGTTTTAGGAGGTTCCCCATCTCCATGAGTAGCAAGTTCCACTAATTTTTTTGGTGTTTCGTGTTCCATATCCATAACTAAAGATAGAGAATAACTTAGAACAGGAAATAAAAATTACTTAGTGATAAAGCAAACAAGCACACACGATAATATTCACCCCACACTATTGCTCCCCGGCAACGGCGCCAGAAAAAGGTCTTGATAACCCACAAGTGTAGGGGGTCATTTATAGCCTTCTTCGATAAATAAGAGTGTTGAACCCAATGAGGAGCTAAAGGCAGAACAAATATTCCCACAAGTTCTATCGACCACCGATACAACTCTACGCACACTTGATGTTTGCTATACCTAGAACAAGTATGATACTATTTTGCGAGAATAAAACTACGAGTACTTTGCGAGAATAAAACAAAGAATAAATTGCGAGGTAATAAAAGTGGATAGCTTTTGTCAACAATAAAGTCATTTGTCCCTAGGCAATCAGTAACAAGTACCGGTAATCATTCTTGCAATTTTATATGAGGGATAGGCATGAGCTAACATACTTTCTCTACTTGGATCATATGCACTTATGATTGGAACTCTAGCAAGCATCTGCAACTACTAAAGATCATTAAGGTCATGAAACCCAATGGTAGCATTAACTATCAAGTCCTCTTTACTCCCATACGTCATACCCCACTTACTCGGGTTTAAGCTTCTTTCACTCTCGCTACCCACCATGAGCGAACCATGAACATATTGCAACACCCTATAGCAGGGGGCCCTCACGTTTGCGTGAGAACGGAGGGCACCGTAGGACAGCACCATAAATAAAATATACAATCATATCAACCAAGATCACGATTAACCCATAGGACAAAACGGATCTACTCAAACATCATAGGATAACCATAGATCATTGGAAATAATATATGGAGTTGAGCACCATGTTTAAGTAGAGATTACAGCGGGGGGAAGAGGTGTTACACCGCTGCATAGAGGGGAGAGAGTTGGTGTTGACGGTAGCAAGATTGTTTATGTAGATCATCGATCCTAGCCTCGGCGGCACTCCAGCGCCACCAGGAGAGAGGGGGAGAGAGCCCCCTCCTTCTTCTTCTTCCTTGGCCTCCCCCCTAGATGGGAGGAGAGTTCCCCCTCTGGTCCATCGTCTCCATGGTGGAGGAGGGGCAGGAGCCCCTCCGAGATTGGATCTCCCTCTTTGTTTTCTTCTGTTTCGCGCTCCCCAGATCTGGCCAAAACCGTTTCTTATATTCCCAGAGATCCATAACTCCGATTGCGCTGATATTTTTACACGATTTTTTCCTGATATAAGCTTCCTTGCGCCCGAAGTACAACTCCAACCGACATACAAGGTGAGCACAACCTGCCACCACGCGCCAGGGGCCTAGGGTGCGCCCTGGTGTATCGTGGTTCGTGTGGGCCTCCATTTGCGGTGATTCCAACTCCTAAAATTCACAAATATTCCAAAATAACTCTCCCTGGAGTTTCATCACATTTGGACTTTGTTTGATATGGATTTTCTGCGATACAAAAACATGCAACAAACAGGAACTGGCACTGGGCACTAGATAAGTAAGTTAGTCCAAATAAATCATATAAAATAGGTGCCAAAAGCCGGAGCGTCCGAGAGCGAGCCAGCCCGGGCAGTCGGACAGGGGGCCGTCTGGGGCGGCCTGAGCAGTCGAACTGAGGGGCTTTGCTAGCCCCGATGTCTTGAAATATTGTCTCGCCGTCTTCGGGGTACCCGTGGTCAATTACCCCGACAAGTGGTGTTATGTGAACATCGACTACATGAAAATTCACCATTATTCAGGCCTAGGGGAAGGCATTGGGAAGTAATAAGGAGATGATGGGTTGCTAGATTGACAGAAGCTTAAACCCTAGTTTATGCGTTGCTTCATAAGGGGCTGATTTGGATCTATATGTTTCATGCTATGGTTAGGTTTACCTTAATTCGTAGTTGCAGATATTTGCGAGAGGGGTTAATCATAAGTGGGGGGCTTGTCCAAGGAAGGGCAGAACCCAAGCACCGGTCCACCCACATATCAAATTATCAAAGTAACGAGCGCGAATCATATGAGCATGATGAAAACTAACTTGACAACAATTCCCATGAGTCCTTGGGAGCGCTTTGCTTAATATAAGAGTTCGTCCTGGCTTGTCCTGTGCTACAAAAAGGATTGGGCCACCTTGCTACACCTTAGTTACTTAATTTACTTGTTACCCGTTGATGACCCACAAGTATAGCGGATCTGTCATAGTCCTTTCGATAAGTAAGAGTGTCGAACCCAACGAGGAGCGGAAGGAATTGACAAGCGGTTTTCAGTAAGGTATTCTGTGCAAGCACTAAAATTATCGGTAACAGATAGTTTTGTGATAAGGTAATTTGTAACGGGTAACAAGTAACAAAAGTAAACCAGGTGCAGCAAGGTGGCCCAATCCTTTTTGTAGCAAAGGACAAGCCTGGACAAACTCTTATATAAAGCAAAGCGCTCCCGAGGACACATGGGAATTTCTGTCAAGCTAGTCTTCATCATTCTCATATGATTCGCGTTCGTTACTTTGATAATTTGATATGTGGGTGGACTGGTGCATGGGTACTGCCCTTCCGTGGGGAAGCATCCCGCTTATGATTAACCCCTCTCGCAAGCATCCTCAACTACCAAAGAAGAACTAAGGTAAACCTAACCATAGCATGAAATATGGATCCAAATTAGCCCGTTACGAAGCAACGCATAAACTCGGGCTTAAGCTTCTATCACTCTAGCAACCCATCATCTACTGATTACTTCCCAATGCCTTCCCCTAGGCCCAAATCATGGTGAAGTTTCATGTAGTCTACATTCAAATAACACCACTAGAGGAGCGACAACATACATCTCATCAAAATATCGAACGAACACCAAATTCACATGATTACTTATAACAGGACTTCTCCCATGTCCTCAGGAACAAACGTAACTACTCACAAATCATATTCATGTTCATAATCAGAGGGGTATTAATATGCATAAATGATCTGAACATATGATCTTCCACCGAATAAACCAACTAGCATCAACTACAAGGAGTAATCAACACTACTAGCAACCTACAGGTACCAATCTAAGGTTTTGAGAAAAAGATCAGATACAAGAGATGAATTAGGGTTTGAGAGGAGATGGTGCTGGTGAAGATGTTGATGGCGATTGACCCCCTCTCGATGAGAGGATCGATGGTGATGACGATGGCGATGATTTCCCCCTCCCGGAGGGATGTTTCCTCAGCAGAGCAGCTCTGCCGGAGCCCTAGATTGGTCCTGCCCAGGTTCCGCCTCAAGAAGGTGGTGCTTCATCCCAAAAGCTTCCTTATGATTTTTTCCAGGGCAAAAGACACCATATAGCAGAAGATGAGCATCGGGGGCCTGCCCAGGTGGCCCACGAGGCAGGGGTGCGTGCCCAGGGGGTAGGGCGCGCCCTCCACCCTCGTGGCTACTGGGTGGCCCCCCTCTGGTGCTTTCTTTGCCCAATATTTTTAATATATTCCAAAACTAACTTTCGTGGACTTTCAGGACTTTTGGAGTTGTGCAGAATAGGTCTCTAATATTTACTCCTTTTTCAGCCCAGAATTCCAGCTGTCGGCATTCTCCCTCTTCGTGTAAACCTTATAAAATAAGAGAGAAAAGGCATAAGTATTATGACATAATGTGTAGTAACAGCCCATAATGCAATAAATATTGATATAAAAGATGCAAAATGGACGTATCACCGTTACGATTTATCTTATCACAAAACTATCTATTACCAATAATTTCAGTGCTTGCAGAGAATACCTTGCTGAAAACCGCTTATCATTTCCTTCTGCTCCTCGTTGGGTTCGATACTCTTACTTATCAAAAGGACTATGATAGATCCCCTATACTTGTGGGTCATCAATTAGTAATTTGATTAATTGAACTTAATTTATCATGAACTTAGCTTAATAGTATTTGCATATCTATGTTGTAGATCAATGGCCCGTGCAACCATTCCCCTGAATTTTAATGTGTTCCTAGTGAAAGGTAAGTTGAAAGATGATGGTAGCAACTACACGGAATGGGTTCATAACTTGATGATTATCCTCATTGTTGCACAGAAGAATTATGTCCCTGTTGCATCGCTAGGTGACAGACCTGCTGCAGGAGCTACTTTAGATATTATGATCGTCTGGCAGGCTCGATCTGATGACTACTCAATAGTTCAGTGTGCCATGCTTTACGGCTTAGAACCGTGACTTCAAAGACGTTTTGAATGCTGCAGAGCATATGAGATGTTCTAAGAGCTGAAATTGATATTTCAAGCTAATTCCCGAGTTGAGAGATATGAAGTCTCCAACAAGTTCTATAGCTGCAAGATGGAGGAGAACAATTCTGTCAGTGAATACATACTCAAAATGTCTAGGTATCATGACCACTTGACTCAGCTGGGAATTGATCTTCCAGTTGAGAGTGTTATTGACAGAGTTCTTCAATCACTGCCACCAAGCTACAAAGGCTTCGTGATGAACTATAATATGCAAAGGATGAAGAGAATGATTCCCGAGCTCTTCACAATGCTTAAGGCCGCGGAGGTAGAAATAAAGAAGGAGCATCAAGTCTTGATGGTTAACAAGACCACTAGTTTCAAGAAAAAGGGCAAAGGAAAGAAATGGAACTTCAAAAAGAATGGCAAGCAAGTTGCCGCTCCAGTGAAGAAACCCAAAGTTGGACCCAAGCCTGAAACTGAGTTCTTCTACTGCAAAAGGAATGGTCACTGAAAGTCGAACTGCCCCAAATACTGGGCAGATAAGAGGGATGGCAGAGTGAACAAAGGTATATTTGATATACATGTTATTGATGTGTACCTTACTAATGCTCGTAGTAGCGCCTGGATATTTGATACTAGTTCGGTTGCTCATATTTGTAACTCGAAACAGGAGGAATAAACGAAGATTGGCTAAGGATGAGGTGACAATGCACCTCGGGAGTGGTTCCAAGGTCGATTTCATCACCGTGGGAGTGCTAATTGGAAATGATATAGAATTTCTGGATAGCATAAAAGGATACTTGAATAATAAATATTCAATGAAAGACCTCGATGAAGCTGCTTATATATTGGACTTTCACAATGCACATACCTTGATAAAGTTTTGAAGAAGTTCAAAATGGATCAGTTAAAGAAAGGGTTCTTGCCTATGTTACAAGTTGTGAAATTGAGTCAGACTCAATGCCCGACCACTACAGAAGATAGAGAGAAAATGAAAGTCATTCCCTATGCCATGGCCATAGGTTCTATCATGTATGCAATGCTGTGTACCAGACATGATGTGTGCCTTGCTTTAAGTTTAGCAAGGAGGTACCAAAGTAATCCAGGAGTGGATCACTGGATAGTGGTCAAGAACATCCTGAAGTTCCTAAGAAGGACTAAAGATATGTTTCTCGTTTATGGAGGCGACAAAGAGCTTGTCATAAATGGTTACGTCGATGCTAGCTTTGACACTGATCCGGATGACTCTAAGTCACAAACCGGATACATATTTATATTGAATGGTGGAGCTGTCAGTTGGTGCAGTTCCAAGCAGAGCGTCCTGGCGGGATCTACGTGTGAAGTGGAGTACATAGCTGCTTTAGAAGCTGCAAATGAAGGAGTCTGGATGAAGGAGTTCATATCCGAGCTAGGTGTAATACCTAGTGCATCGGGTCCAATGAAAATCTTTTGTTACAATATTGGAGCAATTACCTTAGCAAAGAAATCCAGATTTCACAATAGAACCAAACACATCAAAAGATGCTTCAACTCCATCCGCGATCAAGTCAAGGAGGGAGACATAGAGATTTGCAAAATACATAAGGATCTGAATGTTGCAGACCCGTTGACTAATCCTCTTCCATGAGCAAAACATGATCGGCACCAAGACTCCATGGGTGTTAGAATCATTACAATGTAATCTAGATTATTGACTCTAGTGCAAGTGGGAGACTGAAGGAAATATGCCCTAGAGGCAATAATAAAGTTGTTATTTATATTTCCTTATATCATGATAAATGTTTATTATTCATGCTAGAATTGTATTAACCGGAAACTTGATACATGTGTGAATACATAGACAAAACTGTTGGGGATCGTTGCAAAAATTAAAATTTTCTACGCATCACCAAGATCAATCTATGGAGTAACTAGCAAAGAGAGAGAAGGGAGTGTATCTTCATACCCTTGAAGATTGCGAGTCAGAAGCGTTGCAAGAACGCGGTTGGATTCAGATCGCGGCCGAATCCGATCTAAGCACCAAACAACGTGCCTCTGCGCTCAACACACGTGCAGCCCAGTGACGTCTCCCGCAACTTGATCCAGCAAGGAGGAGGGAGAGGTTGAGGAAGAGGGCTCCAGCAGCAGCACGACGGCGTGGTGGTGATGGAGTGGCAGTTCTCCGGCAGGGCTTCGCCAAGCTCTTGCGGAGGAGGAGAGGTGTTGGGGAGGGGAGGGGCTGCGCCTTGAATGTTGTGTTGCAGCCCTCCCCTCGCCCCTCTATTTATAGGGAGAAGGGGAAGGAGGCCGGCCCCCTCTAGATGAGATCTAGAGGGGGGCGGCGGCCAAGGGGAGGGGGATTGCCCCCCAAGCAAGGGGGGCGCCCCCTTTAGGGGTTCCCCCCCAACCCTAGGCGCATGGGCCCAAGGGGGGGTGGCGCCCAGCCCTCCAAGGAGCTGGTTCCCTTCCCTCTACAGTCCATGAGGCCCTCTGGGACAGGTGGCCCCTCCCAGTGGACCCCCGGAACCCCTCCGGTGGCCCCGATACAATACAGGTATGCCCCCGAATATTTCCGGTGACCGTATGACAACTTCCATATATAAAAATTCACCTCCGGACCATTCCGGAACTCCTCGTGACGTCCGGGATCTCATCCGGGACTCCGAACAACATTCAATAATCACATACAAATCTTCCTAATAACCCTAGCATCATCGAACCTTAAGTGTGTAGACCCTACGGGTTCGAGAATCACGCAGACATGACCGAGACAGCTCTCCGGCCAATAACCAACAGCGGGATCTGGATACCCATGTTGGCTCCCACATATTCCATGATGGTCTTATCAGATGAACCACGATGTCGAGGATTCAAGCAATCCCATATACAATTCCCTTTATCAATCGGTACGTTACTTGCCTGAGATTCGATCATCGGTATCCCAATACCTGGTTCAATCTCGTTACCGGCAAGTCACTTTACTCGCTCTGTAATACATGATCCCGTGACGAACCACTTGGTCCCATTGAGCTCATTATGATGATGCATTACCGAGTGGGCCCAGAGATACCTCTCCGTCATACACAGCGACAAATCCCAGTCTCGATTCATGCCAACCCAATAGACACTTTCAGAGATACCTGTAGAGCACCTTTATAGTCACCCAGTTACGTTGTGACGTTTGGTACACCCAAAGCAATCCTACAACATACGGGAGTTACACAATCTCATGGTCTAAGGAAATGACACTTGACATTAGAAAAGCTCTAGCAAACGAACTACACGATCTTGTGCTATGCTTAGGATTGGGTCTTGTCCATCACATCATTCTCCTAATGATGTGATCCCGTTATCAATGACATCCAATGTCCATAGTCAGGAAACCATGACCATCTGTTGATCAATGAGCTAGCCAACTAGAGGCTCACTAGGGACATGGTGTGGTCTATGTATTCACACATGTATTACGGCTTCCGATCAATACAATTATAGCATGAACAATAAACAATTATCATGAACAAGGAAATATAATAATAACCATTTTATTGTTGCCTCTAGGGCATATTTCCAACAGTCTCCCACTTGCACTAGAGTCAATAATCTAGTTACATTGTGATGAATCGAACACCCATAGAGTTCTGGTGTTGATCATGTTTTGCTCGCTGAAGAGGTTTAGTCAACGGATCTGCGACATTCAGATCCGTATGCACTTTACAAATATCTATGTCTCCATCTTGAACATTTTCAAGAATGGAGTTGAAGCGATGCTTGATGTGTCTGGTCTTCTTGTGAAACCTAGGCTCCTTGGCAAGGGCAATAGCTCCAGTGTTGTCACAGAAGAGAGTCATCGGGCCTGACGCATTGGGAATAAGTCCTAGGTCGGTAATGAACTCCTTTATCCAGATTGCTTCATGTGCTGCCTCCGAGGCTGCCATGTACTCCGCTTCACATGTAGATCCCGCCACGATGCTTTGCTTGCAACTGCACCAGCTTAGTGCCCCACCATTCAAAATATACACGTATCCGGTTTGTGACTTGGAGTCATCCGCATTTGTGTCGAAGCTAGCATCAATGTAACCCTTTACGACGAGCTCTTCGTCACCTCCATAAACGAGAAACATATCCTTAGTATTTTTCAGGTACTTCAGGATATTCTTGACTGCTGTCCAGTGTTCCATACCGGGATTACTTTGGTACCTTCCTACCAAACTTACGGCAAGGTTTACATCAGGTCTGGTACACAGCATGGCATACATAATTGAAAGGACCACGATGTCGCCTAGAGGGGGGGTGAATAGGCGTTTTAAAATCTTTTACGGATTTGGTTATATCCTAATGCGGAAATAAACTAAGTGGATACTTTTCAAGCACAAATCCTAAATATACTAGGCTCACTAAGTGCACCAACAACTTAGCATAAACAAGATGAGAACAACAGGATATGAGTAAGCACAAGTAAGTCACACAAACTTACTCAGTGTATATCACGAGGTATGGAAATGAATAATACACACAACCACAAGTAAGCAATACAAGCTTACACAAATTGTATCACAATATATGGAATTTAATGATACAAGCAAACTCAAGTAAGTTACACAAACTTACTTGAGCAATATCACAATATATGGAAGTTTATAACACAAGTTAGCAATTCACACTAATCACAATGTATATCAATAGTAGCAAGTATGAATTGCGGAATATGAAGTGTAGGCCTAAATAATCTCTACAAGGAAATGGCCAACACAATATAATCAACCACCACAATATAATGAGGACAACAAGATATAGTGAATGCACGGTCAAATGACCAAAGTAAACCACAAGTAAGGAGTTAGGGTTAGGGATAACCAAAGTCACGGAGACGAGGATGTATCCCGATGTTCACTTCCTTGGAGGGAAGCTAGTCACCATTAGAGAGGTGGATGTTACCACGAAGGCACACCAACGCCACGAAGGCTCACCCTATTCTCCTTGAGATATCACCACGAAGGCAATTCTCAACCACTAGTGGTAGACCTTGAGGCGGCCTCCAAACCTTCACAAACTTTCCGGGGGACAAATCACAAGTTGATTCCTCACCGGAGCACTCCTACCGCCTAGGAGTCTCCAACCTCCAAGAGTAACAAGATCAAGGGGGAAATGCTCAAGACTTGCTCAAATCACGAATTGCTTTGGTCACAAGAGGGAGAGGGAGAGGATCTATATTTTGATTGGAACAACTCTCAAGAACACTCACTAATCTCTCCGGGATCTAAGATTTGGTGTAGGAGAAGTGAGAGGGAGCCACTTGTGTTCTTGGGACGATTTGGGATGAAGTGCTCAACCCTCCCCCGGAGTGGGAGAGGGATATTTATACCCCCAAAGAAAATAGAGCCGTTTCCCGCAGTTGTTGACCTGCCCGGATGATCTGGACGCATACCCGGATGATCTGGACGCATACCCCGATGATCCGGGCAATGCCCGGATGATCCGGGAAGGTCAATATACAATGTGGTGAAGTAGATACCCGGATGTCCGGGGACATAGCCGGATGATCCGGGCAATTCCCGGATGATCCGGGTGGGTAGCCGGATGATCCGGCTAGCGGAATAAGCTTCTGTGATGAATTTTACGAATAACCCGGATGATCCGGGCAGGAACCCGGATGATCCAGGCAAAGCCCGGATGATATGGGAGAGGACCCGGATGATCCGGCCAAACCAAACTGCTGCGGCCTAGAAACTGAAACAGGCACAACTTTTACATCCGGACTCTGATTTTGATGATCTTGGGCTCATTTTGAAGCTATGAAAAAACCCCAGGTCCTCACATAGAGAACCACCCAAGATGAACCAAAATGGAGGATGCAAAATATGCAAAGGTTTTATCATGTATTTGGGTAACCTATTTGGCTTTGGATTTTCTTTGGTATATAGGATATGAGTGGAATTGTGTAGAGAAGATGTTGACTTGAGAAAATCTATCACGAACCCCTTTGATCCCCTCTTAATAGTGCGGGATCCCTATAACTCAAGAATCATAAAAGGTCTACACTACATAGCTATCAAGAATCCATTCTTGAGTGTATGTGTTCCTTCGGTGTTCATCACTCCACAACACTAACGTCGAAGGAACTAATACCTTTGACTCGAGCCTTTCACTTGAGCTTGAAGTTGAAGTTTCTTCTTGGATCAAGTTGAATGGCAAGACATTGGTGAAGTCTCCAAGTATCCCCCCATACACAATGTGGGAAGCTTTGCTTTGTATTTATCTTCATGTGTCCATCATGTGATCATCCACAAGCTTCAAGCATGTAATCCTTCGGGATAGTTATCTTGAACTTGCCCTTGTCAACCATGATCATCAACACTTGATGTCATCCTCTCATAGACACTTGAAATCTCTCTCTCGATGCGAGCCCATGAGAATCTCCTCTCAAAAACATAGGCAACACATAGTATGGGTTAGTACACAAAGCGCAATTGACAAATTCTTACCATACCACAAGATCTCACGTGGCACATGATTTGCGCTTGTGTGTTGACCATCTTTGAATTCAATCTTCGATCTTCATCTTGGTCAACCTTAGTCTTTGCTCCATGATTAATCTTGATGCACAACTACATGTATATGGCATTCATTCCGAATCCATTCAATATCCTTCTTGCATCACCCATGGAACAAACCTTCCTATATAACTTGATGTCATTGTTTCTTCATAGGAATTGTCATTCATTATCAAATCTCAATGCATATATAGATGTTGATGGATTTCATCCACCAATTCATCCAATATTCTTCATGCATTGCAAATGGAACTTTCCTTCAAATGTATATCTCAGTGCAAGCATTAGTCCATTAGGATTGTCATTTAATTACCAAAACCACACATGGGGACTACATGTACTTTCAATCTCCCCCATTTTGGTAATTGATGACAATCTCAACAAGAGGGTTTATATAATGAATTTTCCGACAAGCATGAAATTTATCCAAAGATAAATTGTATACTTGGGATGGTTGTAGTATCATCAATACACTACACAAGCATTTGATGATAGTACACCCATAGTATATAGAGCAAACTCCCCCATAATATATGAATTTTTGAATGAACTTTGAATGTCATTGCATATATTGGTTGACATAAACTAGGAGAAGATTTCTCTATATACAAGACTCATCCATGCAATAAGAATATATAACAAGGGTAGATATGCATGAGTGACAACAAGAACTAGAAAAGATATTTATCTTAAACCCTCTAAACTTCTCCCCCATTGGCAACAAATGCCAAAATGGAAGACAAAACATCTAGCAGACCAATATAGTATGAGTTCCTCCTTGATGTGTGCATATAACAAAATGTGAGTGAAAACAAATGCACATATTCAATGATGAAAAATTAAAGGAGCTTGAAATCTATAGAATGCAATCAGATACGAAGATATGAACTTTTTCATGTATAAAAATTTCTAAGTGGCCTATAATAATCATGATATGTATCCACAAAGAAACTCGTATACACAAAAAGAAAGGTTGCAATTGATAAGAACATGATATCCACAAGTGAATCCACTGTTATACAACTTGAGCCTAGTCATAATAGCAAGGCACATGGCACAAAGCACATGGCACAAATTGATCTCATTTGCATAACACAAAGTGAAGCAAGCAATCAAAAGATCCGATGAGCCAAAAGGATAAATGAATACTACGATTTGGGAAGAGGAGTGTTCTAAGGAAAATAGAGAAGCTCCCCATGATTTGTGCACTATTTAGAATTTTTGTATTTGGATACAAGTGCACAAAATAGGATCATCACTCCCCCAAAATCAATAGGAACACAAAACAATTGCAAGCAAGCATAGATAAGAAAAGAAGCCTAGCATTTGCAACAAACATATGGTTGAGCAACATATAAATGAGGCAACCTAAGAATAGGCACAACCAAAATGATATGTGTGAGTCACGTCAAAGCACTTGAGAAGACCGGTATAAGGATGAGAATTAAGCATCAACATAGTCTTGAGTAAATGAGATACAACGTGCAAGACATGTCCTTCCCACACACACGAAATTAAGAAGGTCACACACACATCAAGAAAATGGATTCACAAGCTCACTAGTAGCAAACTAAAAATCAAAGCTTGTGACAACCCATGATGAAGATAGGAAATAATAGGCTTGTCAAGACAAGCACGAGGACAACAATCTTCACCAAACATGAGTGCACTAAGATGCAAAGAGGTAAGACACGCACTCATACAACAAATGCTTCCACAGAGCCACCAAAGATATAAAAGAGAATGAAACGGTGGACATGAAAGAATAGGGATATCAACTAGGGATGTAACTTCTCTCACGTGTATAAGATTCTAGGTAGATGACAATCATGATGATATACATCCACAAAGAAGGATGTACACATGAAATAGTTACAAAAGGAAAGAATAAGATATCCAAACGGGAGACAGAAAATATAACAATGAGATCTTTGCTTGAAAGTATAGCACATGGCTTAATGTAATCTTATCGTATATTAATGAACTCTAAACACACAATCATCAAAGACATCACAACTAGCAACAAGAGATCATTGTTGCGATTCTTTGAGAAAGGAAACAAGTATGACAAGAACGAGTCAAGAAATTCATGCCATGATGCAACCTACACAAGGTTGAATGCAAGAAGTGTATGCATGAAGTAGATACTTGTTACCGTGATAGCATTCGAATGATGTAGTAGGTAATGGTTCGAGCTTGGCTCTAATTTCCTCATAGTGCCACCACTTTCATGAATAAGCCAAGCACCCAATGCTTCTCAAATGTACCTAAAACAATTTAAGTACAATATGGTCCCCAAACTTATTGGGTCCAAAGTAGTTAGCATAACTACAAAACATAGGGTATCATCACTTAAATATGTGCATATCGATATGAATTTGAATATCATGCACATCTTAGCTATTAAGAATTTGATGGATTTACCATATATATATTGGATCAAATAAAGCAAACAAGGCATGCGAATTTACACATAGTAAATACGCATGCACAAGCCTCCCAAAATCCAGGGAGATACAAATTGGACAAATGAACACATAACCGTTAATACTTCCAATAACATCACTAGTCATTCATGTTGTCCAAAATGGCTCAAAGTGACAAATCAACATATGATAGCACACAAAGTTCAACATATGAACCAAGGAAAAAACAATGAGCATATAAGATATGCATTGCACACATACTCATGGGAATATCTCACTCAAGTAGATATAGGACACTATAAACAATGAGATAACAAACTACCATAACTCCATACAAACTAATAAGATGAACTCGAACAAAATGGTGTTTCAATTTGACATTTGGTGTAGAAACCAAATAAGTACATGATCATCTATACTAACACAAGCATAACATGAGAGTTTAGAAATAAACACAATGCTTGGATAGCATATTATTAACATTCCAATTAGATAGATCATCATGCAAAGCAACAATTAGAATGGATCTATTCAAATGATTTTCCAAATACGGTTTTTTTGTAAGATAACCATGGTCAAAACCGCACAAGAATACCATACTCAAACAAAGCATTGCATGCCACAGAGATATAAGATAATCTCAAATATAAATTCTAAGTGGCAAACTGGCAAACCTCTATTGTTAATGTTCACACGAGAAGTGATATGTACAAAGTATATCACTCCCCCATAATGTGATAATCCATGTATTATCCATAAGAGGCAAATGAAACCCAACTAAGGATAATTAATGGATGAGGATTTGAGTTTCAAATGAACTTTACATACCACATAGTAACTAGATAATATTGCACTAACAATACTAGGTGGTATCCTACATATATACATATTTAAGGTTTGTGATATGCGTAAATCATAGCACTCCCCCATAATGTGATGATCCATTAATATCTCAAAAACACCAATGAAGATTCAACTAATGAAGCAATAAAGGCTTGAAACCACACACGCACAAATATATGAAGTGCATTGTGACCTACACATGCTAGATAACACAAATCAAGCATACTAGGAAGCACAACTCTAAAAGCACATGCTAGGTACAAAACCTAAACATGCAAGGGACACAGTAACTTTCAATGTAAACAATGCAAGTACAAGTTACCGCAAAGAGGAGCATTGGATTGATAGATATGATGATAATCCACTTGACTTGGCATTAACCATAACATATGGTGAAAATAGTTTTTCTTCATGAAGTAGCCAAGTCTCCAATGCCCTCCACACACCTATTGATCAAGTTTGTGCTTTATGGTCCCCAACCAAGTTGGCTCCTAAGAAGTTAGTAACAATAGGCTTGGCAACCCAAATGGTCTTGTCCACTTTCAAACTTCTCTGGGAACCCACAAACTTGGCAGACACATTGCCAACAATATCCTTCTTTAGCGAATAATGATTATTGACTATAGGAGGCTTAGATATGTTACCGTCGGAACAAGATGAAGCTATGTGTCCCTTCTTACGGCAAATATAGCAACATGTGCTCCCCTTTCTCTTCTTGTTTACCTTTTCAACTTGGAGAGCATTATGTTGGTTAGGCATGGGAAGAGGCCTTTCATTATCTTGATATTGAACTTGAGGCCACTTCCCTTGATGCTTCACACTTGAAGCCTTCTTCTTCAATGGACAAGATCTCACATGGTGCCGAACATTCTTGCACTTGAAGCAAATAATGTTGGCCGAATTCTTGACTTGATCTCGTCCCTTCTTCTTGTTCTTGGACTTCTTCTTGTTGGAGATGAAATCAAGTCCAATTTTGTCTTGAGGGTCCTTTTGCACACTCAAGATATTATCACAATATTTTTCCAAGTCTTTCTTCAAACTGGTGACTTGGGCCTTGAGCTCTTTATTTTCCTCTACAAGGTTAGTATTAACAAAAGAACTAGAGGAAGTAGAAACTTCATTGTTAGAGCAACAAGGCATGGTGAGCAATTCATCACAAGATGTACCAATATCATGTAGAGAGGAATTGCAAGGACTAGCACATGGCAATAAGGCATTTCGAGTAAAAGATGTGCTAATATCCACATGAGACTCACACGATTTTACCTTGGTCCACATAGCCTTATGAGCTAACTTTAGCCCATCATGAGAGATTATAAGATCCTCATGAGTGCCCGAGAGCTTTTCATAACTTTCTTCCAATTTCCCATAGTTGCTAGTTAGCAAATCAAGTTGAGTCCTTAGGTCAACATTTTCTTTTAATATCGATGCTTCACACAAGATAGAGTTAGTAGCACAAGCATCATTATCAATATGAGAAGAGCATGTAGAAGCTAGAGACTCCGCATGAGTAGCTTGAAGTTCCTCATGAGACTTAGAGAGTTTGATGAGCTCTCCTTTGACCTTCTTGTAGTCAAGGTCAAGGGGCTCAAAATCCTCTTTAAGTTTACAATGCGTAACTTCAATCTCTTCTTTTAAAGACCTCAAGTCACTAAGACATTGATGAGCCATAGCAAGTTCATGTTCAAGTTGTTCGCTTTTTGCTTGCTCGTAAAGAAATAAGTCATTACGTTTTTGAAAGCAAGCAAGAACATCTTGGAACATTTTATAAGTGTTATTTTTAGCTCTACGAAGAGTTTTCCCAATCTCATAGAGATTTTGAGTCAAGACTTCATCATCTTCCTCATTACAACTATCATCATTGTCACTAAGAGAAGATGATACCTCGTCATTACCTCTTGCCATGAGGCACATGTGAACACAAGGGGTTGATGATGATTGTTTTGGAGAAGAGGGTTCTTCATCAACCAAGCATGCCTCATTTTTCTTGATTTCCTCTACATGGTTAGTTTCACAAATAGAACTAGAGGTAATCACGATATTTCTATCATGGCAACATGGGAGATCAAGCATATCATCACAAATGAACTTAACACCATCATTACAGGATATTTCTTCACTCACCATGTCATTACCTTGTGGTATGCCACATGTTGGTGAAGTGAAAGATGTGGGGTATGCAAGTAATCAGAGGTGGAAGCAATAGAGAGCTCTTCATGATTTAAAAATGTGGAGAACTCCTCCATTAACTCCCCAAAAAGAATATTGTCTTCATGAAGATTGGACCCACCATATATATCTTCAATTTTGGTCCAAGCATCATGAGCCAACGAACAAGACGAGATTGACTTGAAAACCTCGAAGGTTATAGCTTGGTGAATGAAACTTAAAGCTTCACAATCAAGATGCATATCATCAAGTGATGGAGATTGTCCATCCTTTAGATTTGAATTCCCTACAACCACAATCCGCAAAGCATTTGGACCCATGGCCCGAAAGTGACAAAGCATGCGTAATCTCCACATAATGTAATTTGTGCCATTAAAACAAAATGTGTCATCATGCACTAGTTCACTAGTCAACATCGTTACTCTCTAGGCGGTTAAGCCTAATAAGGAGAGACCTAGCTCTGATACCAATTGAAAGGACCACGATGTCGCCTAGTGGGGGGTGAATAGGCGTTTTAAAATCTTTTACGGATTTGGTTATATCCTAATGCGGAAATAAACTAAGTGGATACTTTTCAAGGACAAATCCTAAATATACTAGGCTCACTAAGTGCACCAACAACTTAGCATAAACAAGATGAGAACAACAGGATATGAGTAAGCACAAGTAAGTCACACAAACTTACTCAGTGTATATCACGAGGTATGGAAATGAATAATACACACAACCACAAGTAAGCAATACAAGCTTACACAAATTGTATCACAATATATGGAATTTAATGATACAAGCAAACTCAAGTAAGTTACACAAACTTACTTGAGCAATATCACAATATATGGAAGTTTATAATACAAGTTAGCAATTCACACTAATCACAATGTATATCAATAGTAGCAAGTATGAATTGCGGAATATGAAGTGTAGGCCTAAATAATCTCTACAAGGAAATGGCCAACACAATATAATCAACCACCACAATATAATGATGACAACAAGACATAGTGAATGCACGGTCAAATGACCGAAGTAAACCACAAGTAAGGATTTAGGGTTAGGGATAACCAAAGTCATGGAAACGAGGATGTATCCCGATGTTCACTTCCTTGGAGGGAAGCTAGTCACCGTTAGAGAGGTGGATGTTAGCACGAAGGCACACCAACGCCACGAAGGCTCACCCTATTCTCCTTGAGATATCACCACGAAGGCAATTCTCAACCACTAGTGGTAGACCTTGAGGCGGCCTCCAAACCTTCACAAACTTTCCGGGGACAAATCACAAGTTGATTCCTACCGGAGCACTCCTACCGCCTAGGAGTCTCCAACCTCCAAGAGTAACAAGATCAAGGGGGAAATGCTCAAGACTTGCTCAAATCACGAATTGCTTTGGTCACAAGAGGGAGAGGGAGAGGATCTATCTTTTGATTGGAACAACTCTCAAGAACACTCACTAATCTCTCCAGGATCTAAGATTTGGTGTAGGAGAAGTGAGAGGGAGCCACTTGTGTTCTTGGGACGATTTGGGATGAAGTGCTCAACCCTCCCCCGGAGTGGGAGAGGGATATTTATACCCCCAAAGAAAATAGAGCCGTTTCCCGCAGTTGTTGACCTGCCCGGATGATCTGGACGCATACGCGGATGATCCGGGCAATGCCCGGATGATCCGGGAAGGTCAATATACAATGTGGTGAAGTAGATACCCGGATGTCCGGGGACATAGCCGGATGATCCGGGCAATTCCCGGATGATCCGGGTGGGTAGCCGGATGATCCGGCTAGCGGAATAAGCTTCTGTGATGAATTTTACGAATAACCCGGATGATCCGGGCAGGAACCCGGATGATCCGGGCAAAGCCCGGATGATACGGGAGAGGACCCGGATGATCCGGCCAAACCAAACTGCTACAGCCTAGAAACTGAAACAGGCACAACTTTTACATCCGGACTCCGATTTTGATGATCTTGGGCTCGTTTTGAAGCTATGAAAAAAACCCAGGTCCTCACATAGAGAACCACCCAAGATGAACCAAAATGGAGGATGCAAAATATGCAAAGGTTTTATCATGTATTTGGGTAACCTATTTGGCTTTGGATTTTCTTTGGTATATAGGATATGAGTGGAATTGTGTAGAGAAGATGTTGACTTGAGCAAATCTATCACGAACCCCTTTGATCCCCTCTTAATAGTGCGGGATCCCTATAACTCAAGAATCATAAAAGGTCTACACTACATAGCTATCAAGAATCCATTCTTGAGCGTATGTGTTCCTTCGGTGTTCATCACTCCACAACACTAACGTCGAAAGAACTAATACCTTTGACTCGAGCCTTTCACTTGAGCTTGAAGTTGAAGTTTCTTCTTGGATCAATTTGAATGGCAAGACATTGGTGAAGTCTCCAAGTATCTCCCCCATACACAATGTGGGAAGCTTTTCTTTGTATTTATCTTCATGTGTCCATCATGTGATCATCCACAAGCTTCAAGCATGTAATCCTTCGGGATAGTTATCTTGAACTTTCCCTTGTCAACCATGATCATCAACACTTGATGTCATCCTCTCATAGACACTTGAAATCTCTCTCTCGATGCGAGCCCATGAGAATCTCCTCTCAAAAACATAGGCAACACATAGTATGGGTTAGTACACAAAGCGCAATTGAAAAATTCTTACCATACCACAAGATCTCACGTGGCACATGATTTGCGCTTGTGTGTTGACCATCTTTGAATTCAATCTTCGATCTTCATCTTGGTCAACCTTAATCTTTGCTCCATGATTAATCTTGATGCACAACTACATGTATATGGCATTCATTCCGAATCCATTCAATATCCTTCTTGCATCACCCATGGAACAAACCTTCCTATATAACTTGATGTCATTGTTTCTTCATAGGAATTGTCATTCATTATCAAATCTCAATGCATATATAGATGTTGATGGATTTCATCCACCAATTCATCCAATATTCTTCATGCATTGCAAATGGAACTTTCCTTCAAATGTATATCTTAGTGCAAGCATTAGTCCATTAGGATTGTCATTTAATTACCAAAACCACACATGGGGACTACATGTACTTTTAATAATAGACCTTATGGCTGAGGCATAGGGGATGACACTCATCTTTTCTCTATCTTCTGTCGTGGTCGGGCTTTGAGCTGAGCTCAATTTCACACCTTGCAATACAGGTAAGAACCCTTCTTGGACCGATCCATATTGAACTTCTTCAATATCTTATCAAGGTATGTGCTTTGTGAAAGACCTATGAGGCATCTCGATCTATCTCTATAGATCTTGATGCCTAATATGTAAGCAGCTTCTCCAAGGTCCTTCATTGAAAAACACTTATTCAAGTAGGCCTTTATGCTCTCCAAGAGTTCTATATCATTTCCCATCAACAGTATGTCATCTACATATAATATGAGAAATGCTACAGAGCTCCCACTCACTTTCTTGTAAACGCAGGCTTCTCCATAACTCTGCATAAACCCAAACGCTTTGATCATTTCATCAAAGCGAATGTTCCAACTCCGAGATGCTTGCACTAGCCCATAGATGGAGCGTTGGATCTTGCATACCTTGTTAGCATTCTTAGGATCGACAAAACCTTCCGGGTGCATCATATACAATTCTTCCGTAAGAAAGCCGTTAAGGAATGCTGTTTTGACATCCATTTGCCATATCTCATAATCATAGAATGCGGCAATTGCTAACATGATTCGGATGGATTTAAGCTTTGCTACGAGTGAGAAGGTCTCATCGTAGTCAACCCCTTGAACTTGTCGATAACCCTTAGCGACAAGTCGAGCTTTATAGATGGTAACATTACCATCCACGTCCGTCTTCTTCTTAAAGATCCATTTATTTTCTATCGCTCGCCGATCATCGGGCAAGTCTGTCAAAGTCCATACTTTGTTTTCATACGTGGATCCTATCTCGGATTTCATGGCTTCAAGCCATTTGTTGGAATCTGGGCCCGCCATCGCTTCCTCATAGTTCGAAGGTTCACCGTTGTCTAACAACATGATTTCCAGGACAGGGTTGCCATACCATTCTGGTGTGGAATGTGTCCTTGTGGACCTACGAAGTTTAGTAGCAACTTGATCTGAAGTACCTTGATCATTATCATTAACTTCCTCTCTAGTCGGTGCAGGCACCACAGGAACATCTTCCTTAGCTGCGCTACTTTCTGCTTCAAGAGGCAGTACTTCATCAAGTTCTACTTTCCTCACACTTACTTCTTTCGAGAGAAACTCTTTTTCCAGAAAGGACCCGTTCTTGGCAACAAAGATCTTACCTTCGGATCTGAGGTAGAAGGTATACCCAATGGTTTCCTTAGGGTATCCTATGAAGACGCATTTTTCTGACTTTGGTTCGAGCTTTTCAGGTTGAAGTTTCTTCACATAAGCATCACATCCCCAAACTTTTAGAAACGACAGCTAGGTTCCTTCCCAAACCATAATTCATACGGTGTTGTCTCAATGGATTTCGACGGAGCCCTATTTAAAGTGAAAGCGACAGTCTCTAAAGCATAGCCCCAAAAGGAGAGCGGTAGATCGGTAAGAGACATCATATATCACACCATATCCAATAGGGTGCGATTACGATGTTCGGACACACCATTACGCTAAGGTGTTCCAGGCGGCGTGGGTTGTGAAACGATTCCACATTTCCTTAAGTGTGTGCCAAATTCGTGACTTAAATATTCCCCTCCACGATCTGATCGTAAGAACTTTATTTTTCTGTCACGTTGATTTTCAACCTCACTCTAAAATTCCTTCAACTTTTCAAAGGTCTCAGACTTGTGTTTCATTAAATAGATATACCCATATCTACTTAAGTCATCAGTGAGGGTGAGAACATAACTATAGTCACCGTGAGCCTCAACGCTCATTGGACCGCACACATCAGTATGTATTATTTCCAATAAGTTGGTTGCTCGTTCCATTGTTCCAGAGAACGGAGTCTTGGTCATTTTGCCCATGAGGCATGGTCCGCATGTGTCAAATGATTCATAATCAAGAGACTCCAAAAGTCCATCTGCATGGAGCTTCTTCATGCGTTTGACACCAATGTGACCAAGGCGGCAGTGCCACAAGTATGTGGGACTATCATTATCAACCTTACATCTTTTGGTATTCACACTATGAATATGTGTAACATCATGTTCGAGATTCATTAAGAATAAACCATTGACCAGCGGGGCATGACCATAAAACATATCTCTCATATAAATAGAACAACCATTATTCTCGGATTTAAATGAGTAGCCATCTCGTATTAAACGAGATCCTGATACAATGTTCATCCTCAAAACTAGCACTAAATAACAATTATTGAGGTTTAAAACTAATCCCGTAGGTAAATGTAGAGGTAGCGTGCCGACGGCGATCACATCGACCTTGGAACCATTCCCGACGCGCATCGTCACCTCGTCCTTTGCCAGTCTCCGCTTATTCCGCAGCTCCTGTTTTGAGTTATAAATATGAGCAACCGCACCGGTATCAAATACCCAGGAGCTACTACGAGTACTGGTAAGGTACACATCAATAACATGTATATCACATATACCTTTGGTGTTGCCGGCCTTCTTGTCCGCTAAGTACTTGGGGCAGTTCCGCTTCCAGTGACCACTTCCCTTGCAATAAAAACACTCAGTCTCAGGCTTGGGTCCATTTTTGGCTTCTTCTCGGTAGCTTGCTTGCCGGGTGCGGCACCTCCCTTGCCGTCTTTCTTGAAACCCTTTTTACCCTTGCCTTTCTTGAACTTAGTGGTTTTATTCACCATCAACACTTGATGTTCCGTTTTGATTTCCACCTCCACTGATTTTAGCATTGAATATACTTCAGGAATGGTTTTCTCCATCCCCTGCATATTGAAGTTCATCACAAAGCTCTTGTATCTCGGTGGAAGCGACTGAAGGATTCTGTCAACGACCGCGTCATCCGGGAGATTAACTCCTAGCTGAGACAAGCGGTTGTGCAACCCAGACATTTTGAGTATGTGCTCGCTGACGGAACTATTCTCCTCCATCTTACAACTGTAGAACTTGTCAAAGACTTCATATCTCTCGACCCGGGCATGAGCTTGGAAAACCATTTTCAGCTCTTAGAACATCTCATATGCTCTGTGCTGCTCGAAACGCTTTTGGAGCCCCGGTTCTAAGCTGTAAAGCATGCCGCACTGAACTAGGGAGTAATCATCAACACGCGACTGCCAAGCGTTCATAACGTCTTGGTTCGCTGGGACGGGTGCTTCACCTAGCGGTGCTTCAAGGACATATGCTTTCTTTGCAGCTATGAGGATGATCCTCAAGTTCCGGACCTAGTCCGTATAGTTGCTACCATCGTCTTTCAGCTTGCTTTTCTCTAGGAATGCATTGAAGTTGAGGACAACATTCGCGTGGGCCATTTGATCTACAAGACATATTGTAAAGATTTTTAGACTATGTTCATGATAATTAAGTTCATCTAATCAAATTATTTAATGAACTCCCACTCAGATAGACATCCCTCTAGTCATCTAAGTGATACACGATCCGAGTCAACTAGGCCGTGTCCGATCATCACGTGAGACGGACTAGTCATCATCGGTGAACATCTTCATGTTGATCGTATCTTCTATACGACTCATGTTCGACCTTTCGGTCTCTTGTGTTCCGAGGCCATGTGTGTACATGCTAGGCTCGTCAAGTCAACCTAAGTGTTTTTCAATGTATAAATCTGGCTTACACCCGTTGTATGTGAACATTAGAATCTATCACACCCGATCATCACGTGGTGCTTCGAAACAACGAACTTTCGCAATGGCGCATAGTTAGGGGGAACACTTTCTTGAAATTATTATGAGGGATCATCTTATTTATGCTACCGTCGTTCTAAGAAATAAGATGCAAAAACATGATAAACATCACATGCAATCAAACAATGACATGATATGGCCAATATCATTTTGCTCCTTTTCATCTCCATCTTCGGGGCGCCATGATCATCATCATCATCACCGGCATAACACCATGATCTCCATCATCATGATCTCCATCATCGTGTCTCCATGAAGTTGTCTCGCCAACTATTACTTCTACTACTATGGCTAACGGTTTAGCAATAAAGTAAAGTAATTACATGGCGTTATTCAATGACACACATGTCATACAAAAAATAAAGACAACTCCTATGGCTCCTGCCGGTTGTCATACTCATCGACATGCAAGTCGTGATTCCTATTACAAGAACATGATCAATCTCATACATCACATATATTTCATTCATCACATCCTTCATGGCCATATCACATCACAGGGCACATGCTGCAAAAACAAGTTAGACGTCCTCTAATTGTTGTTGCAAGTTTTTTTACGTGGCTGCTATAGGTTTCTAGCAAGAACGTTTCTTACCTACGCCAAAACCACGACGTGATATGCCAATTACTATTTACCCTTCATAAGGACTCTTTTCATCAAATTCGATCCAACTAAAGTGGGAGAGACAGACACCCGCTAGCCACCTTATGTAACTAGTGCATGTCAGCCGGTGGAAACTGTCTCACGTAAGCGTACGTGTAAGGTCGGTCTGGGCCGCTTCATCCCACGATACTGCTGAAACAAGATAAGACTAGTAGTGGCAAGTAAATTGATAAAATTGACGCCCACAACAAACTTGTGTTCTACTCGTGCATAGAAACTACACATAGACCTAGCTCATGATGCCATTGTTGGGGATCGTTGCAGAAATTAAAAAATTTCTATGCATCACCAAGATCAATCTATGGAGTAACTAGCAACGAGAGATAAGGGAGTGCATCTTCATACCCTTGAAGATCGCGAGTCGGAAGCATTGCAAGAACGCGGTTGGAGGAGTCGTACACGTAGCGATTCAGATCGCGGCCGAATCTGATCTAAGCACCGAACAACGGTGCCTCCGCGCTTAACACACGTGCAGCCCGATGACGTCTCCTGCACCTTGATCCAGCAAGGAGGAGGGAGAGGTTGAGGAAGAGGGCTCCAGCAGCAGCACGACGTCGTGGTGGTGATGGAGTGGCAGTTCTCCGGCAGGGCTTCGCCAAGCTCTTGCGGAGGAGGAGAGGTGTTGGGGAGGGGAGGGGCTGCGCCTTGGATGTTGTGTTGCAGCCCTCCCGTCACCCCTCTATTTATAGGGAGAAGGGGAAGGGGGCCGGCCCCCTCTAGATGAGATCTAGAGGGAGGGCGGCGGCGAAGGGGAGGGGGCTTGCCCCCCAAGCAAGGGGCGCCCCCCTTTAGGGTTTCCCCCCAACCCTAGGTGCATGGGCCCAAGGGGGAGTGGCGCCCAGCCCTCCAAGGAGCTGGTTCCCTTCCCTCTACAGCCCATGAGGCCCTCCGGGACAGGTGGCCCCTCCCGGTGGACCCCCAGAACCCCTCCGGTGGCCTTAGTACAATACCTGTATGCCCCTGAATATTTCTGGTGACCGTATGACAACTTCCCATATATAAATCTTCACCTCCGGACCATTCCGGAACTCCTCGTGACGTCCAGGATCTCATCTGGGACTCCGAACAACATTCAGTAATCACATACAAATCTTCCTAATAACCCTAGCGTCATCGAACCTTAAGTGTGTAGACCCTACGGGTTCGGGAATCACGCAGAAATGACCGAGACAGCTCTCCGGCCAATAACCAACAGCGGGATCTAGATACCCATTGTGGCTCCTACATGTTCCACGATGATCTTATCGGATGAACAACGATGTCGAGGATTCAAGCAATCCCGTATACAATTCCCTTTGTCAATCGGTATGTTACTTGCCCGAGATTCGATCGTCGGTATCCCAATACCTCGTTCAATCTCGTTACCGGCAAGTCACTTGATACGTCTCCAACGTATCTATAATTTTTTTATTGTTCCATGCTATTATATTACCCCTTTTGGATGTTTATGGGCTTTATTTTACACATTTATATCATTTTTGGGACTAACCTACTAACCGAAGGCCCAGCCCATATTGCTGTTTTTTTGCCTATTTCAGTATTTCGAAGAAAAGGAATATCAAACGGAGTCCAAACAGAATGAAACCTTCGGGAGCGTTATTTTTGGAACAAATCTGATCCGGAGAGTCTGGAGTGCAAGTCAAGAAAGCTCTGAGGGGCCGAAGAGATAGGAGGGCGCCCCCCTATAGGGCGCGCCCCCTGTCTCGTGGGCCCCTTGGGCGGCCACCGACGTACTTCTTCCTCCTATATATACCTACGTACCCCGAAAACATCCAGGAGCACCACGAAACGCAATTTCCACCGTCGTAACCTTCTGTATCCGCGAGATCCCATCTTGGAGCCCTTGCCGGCACTCTGCCGGAGGGGGAAGCAACCATGGAGGGCCTCTACATCAACATCCTTGCCCCTCCGATGAGTTGTGAGTAGTTTACCACAGACCTACGGGTCCATAGTTATTATCTAGATGGCTTCTTCTCTCTTTTTGGATCTCAATACAATGTTCTCCCCCTCTCTTGTGGAGATCTATTCGATGTAATCTCTTTTTGCGGTGTGTTTGTCGAGATCCGATGAATTGTGGGTTTATGATCAAGTTTATCTATGAATAATATTTGAATCTTCTTTGAATTCTTTTATGTATGATTGAGTTATCTTTGCAAGTCTCTTCGAATTATCGGTTTGGTTTGGCCTACTAGATTGATCTTTCTTGCCATGGGAGAAGTGCTTAGCTTTGGGTTCAATCTTGCGGTGTTCTTACCCAGTGACAGAAAGGGTTGCAAGACACGTATTGTATTGTTGCCATCGAGGATAACAAGATGGGGTTTATATCATATTGCATGTGTTTATCCCTCTACATCATGTCATCTTGCTTAATGCGTTGCTCTGTTCTTATGAACTTAATACTCTAGATGCATGCTGGATAGCGGTCGATGTGTGGAGTAATAGTAGTAGATGCAGGCAGGAGTCGGTCTACTTGTTATGGACGTGATGCCTATATACATGATCATGCCTAGATAATCTCATAACTATGCACTTTTCTATCAATTGCTCGACAGTAATTTGTTCACCCACCGTAATACTTATGCTATCTCGAGAGAAGCCTCTAGTGAAACCTATGGCCCCCGGGTCTATCTCTTATCATATTTGCTTTCCATCTACTTTTATTTGCATCTTTACTTTTTGCATCTATATCAAAAATACCAAAAATATATTTATCTTATCATACTATCTTTATTAGATCTCACTTTCGCAAGTGGCCGTGAAGGGATTGACAACCCCTTTATTGCGTTGGTTGCGAGTTCTCAGTTTGTTTGTGTAGGTGCGTGGGACTTTTGAGGAGCCTCCTACTGGATTGATACCTTGGTTCTCAAAACTGAGGGAAATACTTACGCTACACTTTGCTGCATCACCCTCTCCTCTTCGAGGAAAACCAACGCAAGCTCAAGACGTAGCAAGAAGGATTTCTGGCGCCGTTGCCGGGGAGGTCTTCACTCAAGTCAAGACATACCAAGTACCCATCGCAAACCCATCTCCCTCGCATTTACATTATTTGCCATTTGCCTCTCGTTTTTCTCTCCCCCACTTCACCCTTGCTGTTTTATTCGCCCTCTCTTTCCCAATATCTCCCTCTCCTTTTTGCTCGCTTTCTTCTGCCTTGCTTTTGTTTGCCGCTATGTCTGAAATTGGGGAGATTATCGTTGATATGGAGAATAATGATAACACGGAAAATCCCGAGGCTCCAGCCGATGAACCCCCTATCTTGCATACTAAAAAGTTTCGAATCGGTAGCGGTAACATCATTGGCAAAGGTGTTATTCAAGATTTCTTTACTTGTGCCGGTGCTTTACCTTCCATGGGTTGTTCTATTCTTCATAGAACTAGTAGTCTTGCGGATGCTATCTTTATGCTTGTAGTTGAACTTGAAAGACAATTTATGCATATGCATCCTTGCATACAAAGAATTTTCCTAGAATTCTCTAATATTGACCACTCTTCTGTTAAGAGCGCTGTTACTATCTTTTTGGCTCATGAATTTAGATTTATCATAAGAGATGCCAAAGAAATCTTTGCACACTATAGGGTGGACGCCGGTCGTCCTCCCATAGAGGCGATCCTCTATGATCAAGAGGAAATTAGACGTTTTCAATCTTCGGACTATGTCGCTTTTAATAAAAACCTTAGAAAAAAGGTTCCTATCAATGTCTTGGTTGATTGCATTAACGAGCTTAATAATGATTTTGCCCTTAGAAACAATGAGCTAGGATACTCTCTTGAGTATAGGCTCACAAGATTTTGTCAAAAGAATGCTTTTAGTGATGAAATAGTTCTGCACTATGAAGGGCCAAGGGAGGAACCCGTTCCTCCTGTGATTGATCTTGGGGATCTTTGTCCCACTAAATTTAGCCCTTTTGATTACTTTTGCTTGCCTCAAAGGAAACTTGCTGCCGAACATAGAGAATATGAGATGAGCGTTCAAGATTTATCTTATTATTGCGGCACCACTTAGATCTATCTTTGCTTTTTATGCCTAGCTAGGGGCGTTAAACAATAGCGCTAGTTGGGAGGCAACCCAATTTTTCTTTATGTTTTTTGTTTTTGCTCCTGTTTAGTAATAAATCTTGCATCTACCTTCTGTTAGTTGTGTTTTTATCTTTTAATTAGTGTTTGTGCCAAGTAGAACCTATAGGATAACCTACGATGATAGTTGATTTGATTCTGCTGAAAAACAGAAACTTTGCGCGCACGAATATAATTTTGTTACATCACAGGAACGTGATTTTGCCTTGATTCTTTTTGATACTGTTCAATAAACAAATTGTCCAGGGCTTCCTATTTTGGTAGTATTTTTAGAGTTCCAGAAGTTTGCGTTAGTTACAGATTGCTACAGATTGTTCTGTTTTTGACAGATTCTGTTTTTCGTGTGTTGTTTGCTTATTCCAATGCATCTATGGCTAGTAAATTAGTTTATAAACCATAAAGAAGTTGTAATACAGTAGGTTTAACACCAATATAAATAAATAATGAGTTCATTGCAGTACCTTATGTGGTGATTTTGTTTTCTTTCACTAACGGAGCTTATAAGATTTCCTGTTGAGTTTTGTGTTGTGAAGTTTTCAAGTTTTGGGTAAAGCTTTTATGGACTATGGAATAAAGGGTGGCAAGAGCCTAAGCTTGGGGATGCCCATGGCACCCCAAGATATTCAAGAATAGCCAAAATCCTAATCTTGGGGATGCCCCGGGAAGGCATCCCCTCTTTCGTCTTCGTTCATTGGTAACTTTACTTGGAGCTATATTTTTATTCGCCACATGATATGTGTTTTGCTTGGAGCGTCGTGTATTATATTAGTATTTGCTTTTTAGTTTACCACAATAATCCTTGCTGTACACACATTTTGGGAGAAGCCTATTTGATTAGAATTTGCTAGAATACTCTATGTGCTTCACTTATATCTTTTGAGCTTGATAGTTTTTGCTCTAAGTGCTTCACTTATATCTTTTAGAGCACGGTGGTGTCTTAATTTTGAAGAAATTGCTAGTCTCTCATGCTTCACTTATATTATTTTGAGAGTCTTTTAGAACAGCATGGTATTTGCTATGATCATAAAGTTGGTCCTAGAATGATGAGCATCCAAGTTGGGTATAATAAAAACTATCATAGAAAGTGAATTGGATGCTATGATCAATTTGATGCTTGATGATTGTTTTGAGATATGGAGGTAGTGATATTAAAATCATGCTAGTTGGGTGATTATGAATTTAAAGAATGCTTGTGTTGAAGCTTGTGATTCCCGTAGCATGCATGTATGGTGAACCGCTCTGTGATGAAGTTGGAGCACAATTTTATTTATTGATTGTCTTCCTTATGAGTGGCGGTCGGGGACGAGCGATGGTCTTTTCCTACCAATCTATCCCCCTAGGAGCATGCGCGTAGTACTTTGGTTTTTGATGACTTATAAATTTTTGCAACAAGTATATGAGTTCTTTTTGTTAATGTTGAGTCCATGGATTATACGCACTCTTTCACCCTTCCACCATTGCTAGCCTCTTTTGTACCGTGCAATTTTCTCCGGTACCATACACACACCATACTCCTTCCTCAAAACAGCCACCATACCTACCTATTATGGCATTTCCATAGCCATTCCGATATATATTGCCATGCAACTTTCCATCGTTCCATTGAAATGACACGCATTACTTTTGTCATATTGCTTTTTGCATGATCATGTAGCTGACATTGTATTTGTGGCAAGGCCACCTTCATAATTTTCATACATGTCACTCTTGATTCATTGCATATCCCGGTACACCACCGGAGGCATTCATATAGAGTCATATCTTGTTCTAGCTTTGAGTTGTAAATCCATAAAGTGTGATGATCTTCATTATTAGAGCATTGTCCTAGTGAGGAAAGGATGATGAAGACTATGATTCCCCCACAAGTCGGGATGAGACTTCGGACTTTACAAAAAAAAGGAAAAAAAGAGAAAGGCCAAAAAGAAAAAAAAAGTAGGCCAAAGAAAAAAAAGAAAAAGAAAAAAAAGAAAAAAAAAGAAAATGAGAGAAAAAGAGAGAAGCGACAATGCTACTATCTCTTTTTCCACACTTGTGCTTCAAAATAGCACCATGATCTTCATATTAGAGAGTCTCATATATTGTCACTTTCATATACTAGTGGGAATTTTTCATTATAGAACTTGGCTTGTATATTCCCATGATGGGCTTCCTCAAAAGTGCCCTAGGTCTTCGTGAGCAAGCAAGTTGGATGCACCCCACTTAGTTTCTTTTACTGAGCTTTCATATATTTATAGCACTAGTGCATCCGTTGCATGGCAATCCCTACTCACTCATATTGATATCTATTAATGGGCATCTCCATAGCCCGTTGATACGCCTAGTTGATGTGAGACTATCTTCTACTTTTTGTCTTCTCCACAACCACCCTTCTATTCCACATATAGTGCTATGTCCATGGCTCACGCTCATATATTGTGTGAAAGTTGAAAAAGTTTGAGATTATTAAAGTATGAAACAATTGCTTGGCTTATCATCGGGGTTGTGCATGATTAAATACTTTGTGTGATGAAGATAGAGCATAGCCAGACTATATGATTTTGCAGTGATAACTTTCCTTAGCCATGCTATTTTGAGAAGACATGATTACTTTGATTAGTATGCTTGAAGTATTACTATTTCTTATGTCAATATGAACTTTTATTTTGTATTCATTTGGATCTAAACATTCATGCCACAGTAAAGAAAATTACATTATGAATTATGCTAGGTAGCATTCCACATGAAAAAATTCTTTTTTATCATTTACCTACTCGAGGACGAGCAGGAATTAAGCTTGGGGATGCTTGATACGTCTCCAACGTATCTATAATTTTAGATTCTTCCATGCTATTATATTACTCCTTTTGGATGTTTATGGGCTTTATTTTACACATTTATATCATTTTTGGGACTAACCTACTAACTGGAGGCCCAACCCATATTGCTGTTTTTTTTCCTATTTCAGTATTTCGAAGAAAATGAATATCAAACGGAATAAAATCTTCGAGAGCATTATTTTTGGAACAAATCTGATCCGGAGAGCCTGGAGTGCAAGTCAAGAAAGCTCCAAGGGCCCCACGAGATAGGAGGGCGCCCCCCCCCCCCCTTATAGGGCGTGCCCCCTGTCTCGTGGGCCCCTCGGGCGGCCACCGACATACTTCTTCCTCCTATATATACCTACGTACCCCGAAAACATCGAGGAGCACCACGATAAACAATTTCCACCGCCGTAACCTTCTGTATCCATGAGATCCCATCTTGGAGCCCTTGCCGACACTCTGCCGGAGGGGGAAGCAACCACGGAGGGCCTCTACATCAACATCCTTGCCCCTCCGATGAGTTGTGAGTAGTTTACCACAGACCTACGGGTCCATAGTTATTAGCTAGATGGCTTCTTCTCTCTTTTTGGATCTCAATACAATGTTCTCCCCCTCTCTTGTGGAGATCTATTCGATGTAATCTCTTTTTGCAGTGTGTTTGTCGAGATCCAATGAATTGTGGGTTTATGATCAAGTTTATCTATGAATAATATTTGAATCTTCTCTGCATTCTTTTATGTATGATTGAGTTATCTTTGCAAGTCTCTTCGAATTATCGGTTTGGTTTGGCCTACTAGATTGATCTTTCTTGCCATGGGAGAAGTGCTTAGCTTTGGGTTCAATCTTGCGGTGTTCTTACCCAGTGACAGAAAGGGTTGCAAGACACGTATTGTATTGTTGCCATCGAGGATAACAAGATGGGGTTTATATCATATTGCATGTGTTTATCCCTCTACATCATGTCATCTTGCTTAATGCGTTGCTCTGTTCTTATGAACTTAATACTCTAGATGCATGCTGGATAGCGGTCGATGTGTGGAGTAATAGTAGTAGATGCAGGCAGGAGTCGGTCTACTTGTTATGGACGTGATGCCTATATACATGATCATGCCTAGATAATCTCATAACTATGCACTTTTCTCAATTGCTCGACAGTAATTTGTTCACCCACCATAATACTTATGCTATCTCGAGAGAAGCCTCTAGTGAAACCTATGGCCCCCGGGTCTATCTCTTATCATATTTGCTTTCCATCTACTTTTATTTGCATCTTTACTTTTTTCATCTATATCAAAAATACCAAAAATATATTTATCTTATCATACTATCTTTATTAGATCTCACTTTCGCAAGTGGCCGTGAAGGGATTGACAACCCCTTTATTGCGTTGGTTGCGAGTTCTCAGTTTGTTTGTGTAGGTGCGTGGGACTTTTGAGGAGCCTCCTACTGGATTGATACCTTGGTTCTCAAAACTGAGGGAAATACTTACGCTACACTTTGCTCCATCACCCTATCCTCTTCGAGGAAAACCAACGCAAGCTCAAGATGTAGCATCACTTTACTCGTTCCGTAATGCATGATCCCGTGACCAACCACTTGGTCCCATTGAGCTCATTATGATGATGCATTACCGAGTGGGCCCAGAGATACCTCTCCGTCATACGGAGCGACAAATCCCAGTCTCGATTCGTGCCAACCCAACAGACACTTTCGGAGATACCTGTAGAGCACCTTTATAGTCACCCAGTTACGTTGTGACATTTGGTACACCCAAAGCACTCCTATGGTATTCGGGAGTTACACAATCTCATGGTCTAAGGAAATGACACTTGACATTAGAAAAGCTCTAGCAAATGAACTACACGATCTTGTGCTATGCTTAGGACTGGGTCTTGTCCATCACATCATTCTCCTAATGATGTGATCCCGTTATCAATGACATCCAATGTCCATAGTCAGGAAACCATGACCATCTGTTGATCAACGAGCTAGCCAACTAGAGGCTCACTAGGGACATGGTGTGGTCTATGTATTCACACATGTATTACGGTTTCCGATCAATACAATTATAGCATGAACAATAGACAATTATCATGAACAAGGTAATATAATAATAACCATTTTATTATTGCCTCTAGGGCATATTTCCAACAAAAACAAAGTGTCCCTAGTATGCCTCTACTAGACTAGCTCGTTAATCAAAGATGGTTAAGTTTCCTGACCATAGACATGTGTTGTCATTTGATGAACGGGATCACATCATTAGGAGAATGATGTTATGGACAAGACCCATCCGTTAGCTTAGCATAATGATCGTTAAGTTTTATTGATATTGCGTTCTTAATGACTTATACATATTCCTCTGGCTACGAGATTATGCAACTCCCGAATAACAGAGGAACACCATGTGTGCTATCGAATATCACAACGTAACTGGGTGATTATAAAGATGCTCTACAGGTGCCTCCGAAGGTGTTTGTTGGGTTGGCATAGATCAAGATTAGGATTTGTTACTCCGTGTATCGAAGAGGTATCTCTGGGCCCTCTCGGTAATGCACATCACTATAAGCCTTGCAAGCGATGTGACTAATGAGTTAGTTACGGGATGATGCATTACAGAACGAGTAAAGAGACTTGCCGGTAACGAGATTGAACTAGGTATGAGGATACCGACGATCGAATCTCGGGCAAGTAACATACCAATGACAAATGGAATAACGTATGTTGTTATTGCGGTTTGACTGATAAAGATCTTCGTAGAATATGTAGGAACCAATATGAGCATCCAAGTTCCGCTATTGGTTATTGACCGGAGATGTGTCTCGGTCATGTCTACATAGTTCTCGAACCCGTAGGGTCCGCACGCTTAACATTCGATGACGATTTGTATTATGAGTTATGTGTTTTGGTGACCGGAGATAGTTCGGAGTCCCGGATGAGATCACAGACATGATGAGGAGTCTTGAAATGGTCGAGAGGTAAAGATTGATTAATGGACGATAGTATTTGGACACCATAATGGTTTTGGGACGTTTCGGATATTTATCAGAGAACCGAGGGTTACCAGAACCCCCCCCCCCAACATGGGCCATAGGGGAGAGAGAGGGGAGCCCACAAGGGGTGGCGCCCCCCCCCCCCTTCGTAGGTTGTTCGAATTGCACAAGGGGAAGGGGGCATGACCCCCCTTTCCTTTCCCCCTCTCCCTCTCCTTCCCTCTTTCCCCCTCCATGAGAAGGAAAAAAGGGGGGCGAATCCTACTAGGAGTGGAGTCCTAGGAGGACTCACCCCCTTGGCGTGCCCCTTGGTGGCTAGCCTCCTCCTCTTCCTCCTTTATATACGTGGGCAGGGCACCCCTTGGAGACACAAAAATTGTTCCAAGCCGTGTGCGGCGTCTCTCTCCATGGTTTACTCCTCCGGTCATATTCACATAGTGCTTAGGCGAAGCACTGCACGGATCACATCACCATCACCGTCACCACGGCGTCGTGCTGACGAAACTCTCCCTCAACCCTTTGCTGGATCAAGAGTTTGAGGGACGTCATCGAGCTGAACGTGTGCTGAAATCGGAGGTGTCGTACGTTTGGTACTTGATCGGTTGGATCGCGAAGACGTTCGACTACATCAACCGCGTTAACCTAACGCTTCCGCTTTCGGTCTATGAGTGTACATGGACATACTCTTCCCTTGCTATGCATCTCCTAGATAGATCTTGCATGAGCGTAGGAAATTTATTGAAATTGCATGCTACATTCCCCAACAGTATGGGTATGTCTACTTAATGAAACACAAATCTGAAGCATTTGAAAAGTTCAAAGAATTTCAGAGTGAAGTACAAAATCATCATAACAGGAAAATTAAATTTCTACGATCTGATCGTGAGGTGAATATTTGAGTTACGAGTTTGGCCTTCATTTAAAACCATGTGGAATTGTTTCACAACTCACGCCACCTAGAACACCACAGCGTAATGGTGTGTCTGAATGTCATAACCGTACTTTATTAGATATGGTGCGTTCTATGATGTCTCTTACTGATTTTCCTTTATCATTTTGGGGTTATGTATTAGAGACAGCCACGTTCACGTTAAATAAGGCACCATCTAAATCTGTTGATGAGATGACACCGTATGAACTATGGTTTGGCAAGAAACCTAAGCTGTCGTTTCTTAAAGTTTGGGGATGCGACACTTATGTCAAAAGGCTTCAGCCTGATAAGCTCGAACACAAATCAGAGAAGTGCTTCTTCATAGGATACCCTAAGGAAACAATTGGGTACACCTTCTACCACAGATCCGAAGGCAAGATCTTTATTGCCAAAAAATAGATCCTGTCTAGAGAAGGAGTTTCTCTCGAAAGAAGTGAGTGGGAGGAAAGTAGAATTTGATGAGGTAATTGCACCTTCTCTCGAATTGGAAAGTAGCACATCAAAGAAAACAGTTCCCATGATGCCTACACCAACTAGATAGGAAGTTAATGATGATGATCATCAAACTTCGGATCAAGTTACCACTAAACCTTGTAGGTCAACTAGAACACGTTCCGCACCAGAGTGGTATAGTAATCATGTCCTGGAAGTCATGTTATTAGACCACGGCGAACCTTCGAACTATGAAGAAGTTATGATGAGCCCAGATTCCGATAAATGGCTTGAGGCCATGAAATTTGAGATAAGATCCATGTATGAGAACAAAGTATGGACTTTGGTGGACTTGCCCGATGAGCGGCAAGCCATTGAGAATAAATGAATCTTCAAGAAGAAGACGAACGCTGATGGTAATGTCACTGTCTACAAATCTTGACTTGTCACAAAAAAAATCGACAAGTTCAAGGGGTTGACTATGATGAGACTTTCTCACCCGTGGCGTCCATGCAAATCATGTTAGCAAGTGTCGCTTTTTATGATTATGAAATATGGAAAATGAACGTCAAAATTGCATTCCTTAACGGGTTTCCAAAAGAAGAGTTGTATATGATGCAACCAGAAGGTTTTGTCGATCCTAAAGGTGCTAACAAAGTGTGCAAGCTCCAGATCCATTTATGGACTGGTGCAAGCATCTCGGAGTTGGAATATATGCTTTGATATGTGATCAAAGCATATGATTTTATACAGACTTACGAAGAAGCTTGTATTTACAAGAAAGTGAGTGGGAGCTCTGTAGCATTTCTGGTGTTATATGTGGATGACATATTACTGATTGGAAATGATATAGAATTTCTGGATAACATAAAAGGATACTTGAATAAAAAAATTCAATGAAAGACCTCGGTGAAGCTACTTATATATTGGGCATCAAGATCTATAGGGATAGATCGAGACGCTTAATAGGACTTTCACAAAGCACATACCTTGGCAAAGTTTTGAAGAAGTTCAAAATGGATCAGTCAAAGAAAGGGCTCTTGTCTGTGTTGCAAGGAGTGAAGTTGAATAAGACTCAATGCCCGACCACGACAGAATATATAGAGAGAATGAAAGTCATTCCATATGCCTCAGCCATATGTTCTATAAATTATGCCATGTTGTGTACCAGACATGTTGTGTGCTTTGCCATGAGTTTCGCAAGGAGGTACAATAGTGATCCAGGAGTGGATCACTTGACAGCGGTCAAAATTATCATTAGGTACCTAAAGAGGACTAAGGAAATATTTCTCGATAATGGAGGTGATAAAGAGTTCGTCGTAAAGGGTCACGTCGAAGTAAGCTTTGACACCAATCCGGATGATTCTGAGTCTCAATCTGGATATGTATTGAACATGGGAGCAATTAGCTAGAGTAGCTCCATGCAGAGCATTTTAGACATAGAAATTTGCAAAACACATATGGATCTGAATGTGGCAGACCCGTTAACTAAACCTCTCTCACAAGCAAAACATGATCACACCTTAGTACTCTTTGAGTGTTAATCACATGGCGATGTGAACTAGATTATTGACTCTAGTAAACTCTTTGGGTGTTAGTCACATGGCGATGTGAACTATGAGTATTAATTACATGGTGATGTCAACTAGATTATTGACTCTAGTGCAAGTGGAAGACTGGTGGAAATATGCCCTAGAGGCAATAATAAAGTTGTTATTATTATATTTCCTTATTCATGATAAACGTTCATTATTCATGCTAGAATTGTATTGACCGAAAACTTAAATACATGTGTGGATACATAAACAAATACCATGTCCATAGTAGGCCTCTAATAGACTAGCTCGTTGATCAAGAGATGGTTAAGGTTTCCTAACCATAGACATGTGGTGTCACTTGATAACGGGATCACATCATTAAGAGAATGATGTGATGGACAATATCCATCCGTTAGCTTAGCATATGATCGTTCAGTTTATTGCTACCGCTTTCTTAATGTCAAATACATATTCCTTCTACCATGAGATCATGCAACTCCCGGATACCGGAGAAATACCTTGTGTGCTATCAAACATCACAGAGTAACTGGGTGATCATTAAGATGCTCTACAAGTATCTCTGAAGGTGTCTGTTAAGTTGGTATAGATCGAGATTGGGATTACTCACTCTGTGTATCGGAGAGGTATCTCTGGGCCCTATCGGTAATACAAATCACAAGAAGCTTGCAAGCAAAGTGACTAAGGAGTTAGTCACGATATGATGTATTACGGAACGAGTAAAGAGACTTGCCGGTAACGAGATTGAACTAGGTATGAAGATACCGCCAATCGAATCTCGGGCAAGTAACATACCGACAGACAAAGGGAATTACGTATGTTGTCATAAAGTTTTGACTGATAAATATCTTCATAGAATATGTAGGAACCAATATGGGCATCCAGGTCCCGCTATTGGTTATTGACCGGAGAGGTGTCTCGGTCATGTCTACATCATTCTCGAACCCGTAGGGTCCACACGCTTAACATTCGTTGACGATATAGTATTATATGAGTTATGTGAGTTGATGACTGAACGTTGTTCGGAGTCTCGGATGAGATCACGGACATGACGAGGAGCTCCGGAATGGTCCGGAGGTAAAGATGGATATATAGGACGATGCTATTTGGTCACCGGAAAGGTTTCAGGATGTACCGGGTATTCGTCGGAGTGCCGGAAGGGGTTCCGGGAGGCCACCGGTAAGTGGTGGGCCTTATGGGCCAAAGGGGGGAAGCACAGCAGCCCACAAGGGGGCTGGCGCGCCCCTCCACCGTTGCCCACGCGCCAAGGAAGGAAGGGAAGGAAGGGGGAGGTGCCCTAGGGCTGCCTCCTATCCCCCCTCCACCTATATATATGAGAGGAGGGAGAGGGGTAACACACACCACGATTCCCTAGCCGTGTGCGGCACCCCTCTCCCTCTAGTTCATCCTCGGTCATATTTTCGTAGTGCTCGGCGAAGCCCTGCGGAGATAGTTGCATCACCACCGTCATCACGATGTCGTGCTGCCAGAACTCATCTACTACTTCGCCCGTCTTGCTGGATCAAGTTGGCGAGGACGTCATCGAGCTGAACGTGTGCTGAACGCGGAGGTGCCGTACGTTCGGTACTTGATCGGGCAGATTGTGAAGGTGTACAACTACATCAACCGCGTTGATAAACGCTTCTGCTTAACGGTTTACGAGGGCACGTAGACACACTCTCCCCTCTCATAGCTATGCATCTCCATGGATAGGTCTTACGTGTGCGTATTTTTGTTTTGTTTTTAATGCAGCGTTCCCCAACAGAGAGAGGGTTGACCACCACCGTCACGGTGCCACCCCCACCGGCCGGAAGACGATGCAGAGGCCGAGGCCCGTGACCTACGCCGCCCGGAGAGCCAGATTTGGTGGAGCCGCGACTAGAACCGTCCCCCAGGTGCGCACCTCCAGCACATGTCCGCCACGCCGCAGCCATGCCACCGTCGGTCGGTTCCGGCGCGCCACCGCGCTGCCGAGCCTGCCGCTAGCGCGACACCTCGGCCCAGCCGCCTCAGCCCGCTCTGAGCCCGCCGAGCGAGGGGGCGAGATCTCCCCGCCGCTGTCGGCACCGACCAGGCTTCGCCTAACCGCCCCCTCTGGTGGCGGCGAGGTGAAGGAGGAGAAGGTGGGGACCCCGCCGGCGGTGGCCCGGGTTTCCTCCCGGTCGCGAGTGGGGCGACCTGGCAGGAGGGAGAGGGTCTTTCAATGGATCGGAGATTTCCACCCAAAGCCAACGTGACCGCAAGGTCCGAGCAAGCTTGTTGAGGTCGAGCAGAATATCAGGTGTCTCATGCGGGTATACGTTCGTGTGTCTTTCGGTTGGATCCTTTCGATCTACGCTGCTCTTCATCGACGGCGATTGCTATTCTGGTGCGTTGGTCCTATGGGGCCTTAGCACGACGACTTCCCAACTGTCTACTACAACAAGTTTTGCCCAGCTCCGGTGAGGGAGGCGCGATGATGGTGGTGCGCCTTCGGCTCGCTTTAGTGTTTGTACTCATCGCTGAGTGGTCTATGAATCTGGATTTAATTTTTATTATTTCTGATGTTCGTTGTACTGCCATTATTGAAGATGAATAGATAGGGTGTTTTTGATTTTATTTTTTTGCTAAATCATGATATGATAAAGAACCTGACCTGTTACGGTTTGTAGTACTCACTGCGAAGACGGAGGGTACACGTTGCAGGTTTGGGAACTGCGACCTGATTGCCAGCGGCAGCGAGCAGCAAGATTAGACTAGGCGGATAACTAACACCGATTTTCGGTTGCGCCACGTACGCGCACGAGCGCGCGAGTCCCTATCCTATCTTGCAGCAAGATTCTTCCTTGTATATAGGCTACGATCTGTACCGCGGCTAGCCTATGCGGAACGCCCTGCGAGGATCATCCATGCAGCCAATGTCCGAGACGGCGAGCGCGCAGAGCGACGGGGAGCCCGCGGCGGCGGCGCCCGAGGAGGAGGAGGCCGGCGGTGGGGAGGAGAGCGTCAACGTCTTCGTGGCGGTGCCGGAGCAGCACAAGAACGGCCAGCTCACGCTCGCCTGGGCGCTCCGCAACCTTGCCGAACTGGCCCCGGCGGCCGCCGTCGACGTGGTGGTGGTGGTCGCGCACGTCCACGTGCCGCCGCAGGAGATCCCAGTGAGTACGTGCCGGCGCCCATCGCTTTCTTCTCCGCCACCAGCGCCAGTGCGACCCATGAGATCAATCCATAACTGATCGAGTTGGAGGTTTCTTTGGTAGAAATCGACCAAGTAGCCAATCTTAATTATACACCCAAAAAAATAGAAAGATCAGTTCGTAATCGCCAAACTGTTTTGTTGACTTCGTATTTTGTTTCAGATGAAATCGCAGTTAATTAATCATAGCTAATCTCATCTGGAGTCTAATGGCTTTGACTGAACAGTGGGAAGCAAGTTCCACGCAAGCAAGCTGCGAGAAGACCTGGTGAGTTCTTACAGGAAGAACGAAAGGGCTAAGGTGAACAAACACCTGAAGGAATACATCCGCCAGTGCTCCAAAATGAAGGTGCAAACCGTCAGATCATCTTGATTTCTCAACCTTCCAGATTCCAGAATCAATCCGCAGGAACGCGAGGAGTACCGAACAAACTAAATTGCCCTTCATATTTTCTTGTCAGATCAAGTGTAGGACGCTTGTGATCGAGAGCGAAGACGTCGTGAAGGGGATCACGGAGCTCGTTTCACTGCACGGTGCGAGCAAGCTCGTCATGGGAGCAGCCGCTGACAAGCACTTCCCTAGGTATATGTATATATGTGCGGCTATGGAGCACATATTTTTCAGATGTTTCATCAGTCTGTTAATTGCATCAGAAATTATTAACGTAAGTTTCAAATACATAACAGAAATCCCAGCAAACTGTTGGTGCCCAGGTCCAAGACGGCACTTGAAGTCATGCGCCAGGCTCATCCTTCATGCAAGATTTGGTTTGTATGCAGGGAGCATCTCATAAGCATCAGGTACTACTATATAAGTAAGAATAAATAAGTAACATCATGCACTTGATTTCTTAGGTATACATACCAGCTCAAGTAATTCATGACTTTTGAGTTTTGACCAATAAATTCAAACCATCTTTCGTTCAAACTGTGCGCAGCGAGGATGGTACTCTCAGAAGCCCGATACCAACTCCGGCTATTGTACCCGCATGTCGAAGCCCGATACCAGCTTCAACTATTGTATCCGCACGTCGAAACCGATACGCAAGCAGTAATAATGCAGTTGACAGCTTGATCCAGAGGTCCATGTCCGAGAAAGTATCGCCCTTATGGCTGCCTTGTCGGTCAGCGATACGACGAACTCTTAGCATCCTCAGCATGGAGCACGTCTCTGTGGGCTCCTGGGACAGGAACCCAAGAGATAGCGTCCCGAGCTCGTGCCGCGAGGAGGCGTCGAGCGATTCTTCTAGCTCGTTCGAACTGCCTATAGACGACGTCTTCACGATCCATCACAACACTGCACCGTGCCACGATGATCAGGTTGTTTGCTTTTTGATCAACCCTGCACCTTAATCAGCACTAGCATAGGCAGATTCAGGTGCATTTGTTTTTGACACAGCAATGTAATGTAATGACTGATTGATTACAGGCCAAGAAAACTGAGGATGTGCCCAAGCTGAAGGAGGACATAGCCAAGGTAAAAGAAGACATACCACTGTCCAAGGAAGAGATGGAGGCACTCAAGCGCGAACATGACGACGCCATCCGAAAGCTCTCCGAAGCCGATGAAGCCAAGGCAGAACTGGAGCAGCGAGTCGTTGATCTCATGGAGCGAACATCGCTCCTTGACTCGCAGCTCAGGCTCGCGGAGGAGACGCGCACCACGGGGTCAGGCTTGGATTTTGCATGGTGCAGCGAGTTCTCCCTGTCGGAGCTGCGGCAGGCGACTCGGAACTTCAGCGACGACGCCAAGGTCGGCGACGGTGTGTACAGAGGAGTGCTGCGCAACACCACGGTGGCGATCAAGATGCTCCACTCTCACAGCTCGTCACAGTTCCAGCAAGAGGTAAATTAAAATTGTACCCCCTCGTGTAGTACTTGCCTGTGCATTTGTTTCAGCCCTTGAGAGACAGAGGGTAAAAAATGCTGAAGCTCTAGATGTTACCGGTGCAGGTTGGTGTTGTAAGCAGAGTGAGGCACCCAAACCTGGTAACGCTGATGGGCTGTTGCCCGGAGGCTTCGGCTCTCGTCTTCGAGTTCCTACCGAACGGGAGCCTGGAAGACCGCCTCGCCCGTCGAGACGGCACGCCGCCGCTGGCATGGCAGGCCCGCACGCGGATCATCGGCGAGGTGTGCTCCGCGCTCGTCTTCCTCCACTCGTGCGAACCCTGCCCGGTCATCCATGGCGACCTCAACGCGGCCAACATCCTCCTCGACGCCAACCTTGTCAGCAAGCTCGGTGACTACGGCGCCTCCCGTCTCCCCACCATGACCGACCCTGGCAGCTCGCCGTACACGGACCCGGAGCTCCTGATCACCGGGCAGCTGACGGCGGGCTCCGACGTGTACTCCTTCGGCGTCGTCGTGCTCCGGCTGGTCACGGGGCAGCCGGCGCTGGGCATCGCGAGGAAGGTGGAGGAGGCGCTGGAAAAGGGCGAGATGGAGGCGCTCGTCGACCGGTCGGCCGGGGAGTGGCCGTTCGCGCAGGCCGAAAAGCTCATGCTGCTCGGCCTGCAGTGCGCCGAGCTCAGCAGCCGGAGGCGCCCTGCGCGGATGAGCCAGGTGTGGAGGGTGGTCGAGCCCCTGGCGAAGGCGGCTTCAATGTCTGTCGCACCAGAGTCTCTTGTGCGTTCGTTCGGTGAGAGCCACATGCCGTCCTACTTCATCTGCCCAATTTCTCAGGTATATTGTTGAGTTGCCCCATTTTAAAGAGTGTATTAGTCTTTTTTACATTACTTATACTCTGTGGTTTCAAGTTTGAGTTTGTGCTTGGTGTAGTGGCCACCACAAAATACAGGTTAAGGCAATTTTTGTTTGAATATGACCAATTTTACTTGAATTCCACCGAATATAATTTGAAAATTTGTGCTACACGCAAGAAAAAAGCTGACATATTTACGAGTGGATGACCAGTTCTAGTGGTAATCTTTTTTTATTGAGAAGCACGATACAAACACAAACACTCACATACAATCCACTCACGCCTCATTTTATTGGTACAAAATTGCAGGAGGTTATGAGGAATCCTCACACGGCAGCAGACGGCTACACCTATGAGGCGGAGGCGATCAAGGGGTGGCTCGATAGCGGGCACGAGACGTCCCCGATGACGAAGATGCCTCTCGTGCATCGTCACGTCACCCCGAGCTACGCTCTTCGTTCCGCCATACAGAATTATATGCAGCAGCGTCAACAAAAGATGCCACAGTAGTCGGTCCGGTCAACTTGATGCATTCTTGACGTTATAAGTTCATCGTTCTGTGTCCTTGCTCATAAGTCAGCTCCACATTTGGTGTATATACGTAGTTGTTCTTGGGTTTGTGAGTTGCAAAATGCGATCTACTGTGCATGTTTTCAAACACTGATGATTATTTGTTGACATGATTATCATTGAATTGTAAGAATGTCAAACCCACAGAATATCCCCTAGAAACGTGATCAACCTATTAGTCTCACCCTGAATTCGAGCTAACGCCTCGTAATTCTGAACTAAAAGAAAGTTGTGAAGTCTTGCTGGCTAGCAACACTGATTTGTGTGCCAGCCAGCCCAGGTTCAAGCCTCGCCTCTACCTATTAATTTGAGCATAGTTCCTCCTATGCTCAACTCAGTTTTTTTTCTAACTACGCAAGTGCGCGTACGTTGCAACGGGACATACATATCAATAGATTATTCAACATCATTTATGTCTAACTCATACGTTTATTTGTAGAGATTCGATGTGATTGATTCCTTTTCTTAATATTATTGGGTTGAATATTTATGCCAAATATTCCTTTCCGTAATATGTATGTGTTATATGAGGTATTGCCAAATATTGGTAGAGATTGACCATGATATGTTGGCTGATATGTGGTGTTACCAAATATTTGTAAAGGTTGATTAGAGATTGGCCGTGATTGATTCCTTCCCATAAAGACATTACCAAATATAGCAAAGATTGATTTGATTTGACAGATAAACCCAGTTTAAATAGATCGGTGGGGGCAAAACCAATTTAATAGTAGATTGAAGGTGTAAAAATCGGTGGAAGAGGACATGCGTACGTGAAAGGTTGGACGAAGGGGTGGTGATGAGAAAACTAAGTGAAAGATGAAACTTAGGTTCTTTTTAAGTAGTAGAGATAGATATTTTAAACTAAACCCTCCTAATTTCTCTATGGGCCACCAAGTTACCCCTTAAATAATGCCCACCCCAGCGGAATCTTTCTATAAGTGTAGCATTGCACATCAAATTATTACACTACTACATGATGCGCCCCTGTAGAGGTTGTACTTCGAGTTGTCGGTTCGGCCAACCCTAAGTCCAGAGAGCCGACGTTGTCCTCCATGACTATACCTAGGTATTGGGTGATCGTCACTTCGTCTGTCACACTCCACCACATTTTGCAGAGAGCCCTGAATGATGATGATTGATTTAGGCCCGGGTATTTTGAGCGTCATATGAGCATAACTTGGTAACACCAAGAACTCGGAATTGTATAGCCTCCTGAAATCGAACACCTCAAAGGAGCATAGTGAGAAAATTCCAACTCTTAATTCCACCCCGGAAGCCCATAGTGAGAAAATTCCTAGAATGGAAGAAACATATGTTCTTGTCAGACCTTTGTTCAATAATTTAATAACTGCTTTGCTAAAGCACATCTAAATGTGCCATAAGTATTGCGCGTCTAAGTCCTATGTCATTGATCTTACATGGAGAATCATGTGGGTATTTTCTTTTTTCTTTCTTTCCTTTTCTTTTTATGCTTGATTGAGTCACTTAGATGTGCAATAACTATATGCCCTAGACATTCCCATTTAATGAATATGGTTTTGTGCATCTATTGATGAATAGGTTGGGGGTTTCAACCTCCTTTTGAAAAAAAATGACAAATACATATTAAAGACTTATAAAGAAGAAACACCACAGCTTCTCCTAGGCTGTGCAACCCCATTTCTTTAGCAATTTGAACTTTGAGAGTTCTCAAAAAGTGTTGGCTAGCTGTTCAAAATCTTGATAAAGATAGAATGTACTGCAGTTTTTTTTTGCTACATAGGCTCCAAACCATATCATTCCGTATAGTAGTACTAGTAGGAAAGAAAGAGCATGCAAATAGTTTGGTAACATCGAGGCTGATTGGATATCCTCAAGTGATAGGAAGTTCTTGGTCAAGAAGAGCAATCTCCATCCTTTTGTCTCTAGGATTGTCTCCAACGATATACTTCTATAGATAATTGCCCGTATGTATTTTATACACAATCATCATGATTACATACCAAAAAATATACTTTAGCTGGCAATTGAAAACACTTTCGTAAAAAGAAGTCAATGCTTATTGACTTGCTAAATAATACACGATTTCATTTGGTAAACCAATAAGATGTGTTTGGGTTTGAACGAAAACTAGTGGGAAAAATCAGAGATGGAAGGAAAAAAAAAGGAAAACAGAGAGGGGGAAGAGGAGAGGACGTAAGTAGTGGGGCTTGGACGATGATATATAGTGAACGAGATATACTTATATAACCTTACGTCTTTTTTAAATATATATATAAATAGAGAAGTCTAGTGTTTGCCGGACATCCCTCGAACACAGCTACTCCCTCGTTCCGAATTACTTGTCTTGGATTTGTCTACATACAGATGTATCTAGACTCATTTTAGTGCTAGATACATCCGTATCTAGATAAATCTAAGACAAGTAATTCGGAACCGAGAGAGTACAAAGTAGTAGTTGCAGCTTCAAAGCTTTGGTCGATGCTAGTCGTTCAACCCTAAACATAACCTAGTTGCACCTTGTGATTTGTGAATCAGGTAGGGGTGCAGCTCAATTTAGAATCAGGTGCGGCCATTGTTCCATACTTCTATGTCGTAAGAGAGAGAAAAAAAATGAAATGGCAATGACCGTCAGCAGATCACGACTGGTGGTAAGAAATGGATCAAACTCAACTAAATAAGAACAAATATAATCGTAGGATCCTATGGAGTACAAAACTAGAATCCTAAACAAGATAAAAGCACGCCGTGCACATGAATCTACATGATTTTAGTTTATGTGGCTAGTAAAAAAAACTGAGGCTATGTGGCTAGTAAATGCAATAGCCAAAAAGAAAGCCTAAACAAAAGAGGATTGGAACTGGGCTAAATGGATCTGAGGCATTGAGTTGCAGGCTCTAGAACTGGACATTTGACGTGTAGACGGTGTCGGCCTTCCAGTTGGCGGGGATGACGTCCTTGGCGATGAGCTTCTTGCCGGACTCGCTGGTGACGCGGATGGAGAAGGGGCCCTTGAGCGGCTTGGCGCCGTCCCACCTCCAGATGGCGCCCCACGACAAGGTCAGCGGTATCCACGCGGGCGACTTGCTCTCCTGGATGTCCATCTGCACGACGTCGCCATCGTCGGAGACGAACTTAACGAGCACGGCCAGGTAGTTGGGGTTGGAGCCCTTCTCGACATGGAAGGTGATCTTGGTGCCGGGAGCGTACTTGCAGCGCACCCTCCTGAACTGCAGCTCGAGCTCCCCGAACGACCGGAGCGTCTGCTCCTTCCCGGGCGTGGCCATGGCGCCGAAGGCCGTGCCGGAGAGGTCGATGTGGTACGGCGCGATGGGCTCGTAGTTCTTGTCGGTGATGAAGATGGTGATGGGCTTGTCGGAGCACGGCGGCGGCTTCTGGCACTTGATCTGCGACCGATCCACGTAAGTACGTTTGCGTTCGCTCAGCCGATCAAATAGAAGATCTGAACGACGTGGACGGAGTAGTACGTACCTCGTAGCAGGAGCCGCATCCCTTGCCGTCCTTGAAGATGGGGACGTTGCCGCAGGCGATCATGCCGTTGTAGGGAGCCAGGTTCACGTCCTTGATCCCGCACGCGCCGCCTGCATGCGCGCGCAACTATTCCTAAGTATACCCACCGAGCAAGATTGCAAATTGCAATCCAAGAAAATGGAATGTAGTACAAATGGATCATACGACGTACTCCCTCCGTCCGGAAATACTTGTCATCAAAATAAATAAAACAGGATGTATTTAGATGTATTTTAGTTCTAGATACATCCTTTTTTGTTCATTTTGATGACAAGTATTTTCGGACGGAGGGAGTACCGTTGTCTTTGGGGCCGGAGCCGGTGGGCCTGCCGTACCAGGTGGCCTTGGCTGAGAGCCACTGGTTGTTGTAGTTGGTGGTGATGTTGGGGCCCGGCGGCACCTTGGGGATGCACGCGCCGCCGGAGACCAGCGCCGCCAGGACGGCCGCCGCAAGGACGTAGGAGACGGAACCCATATCGACCGTGTCGATCGTGTTTGTTGTGACTTGTGAGTGAGTGTCAGTAGGTGGTGAAGGGCCGTGCAGCGGCGGGCGGTATTTGTAGGCGGAACGGATGGATCAGCGGCCGCGTCAGCGCGCGCGCGCGCGGCGGAGCGGCGACGCGATCGGCGGAGCGGCGGTTTGGTCATGCGTTGGTGCTGCGCATGCGCGCGCGCGACGACGACCAGTTCACAGCTAGCTAGCTAAGGAAACCGACTCGCAGTTTATTCCGTTCTCGATCCGTAGATTCTGCATTTACATTTGGAAATCAATTTGGATGTAACAGATGTTGTGTCGCGGTAATGCGATCCCTATAACGTTTGTGGTGTACTGCTTGATGATTTTCCAGCTAGTGCACGCCAGGATGGTTTTTTTTTTTTGAGAAACGCCAGGATGGTTGGGTTTACGCGATTCCTAGTTTCCCGTGGCTCGAACATTATCCATGCACTTGTCATCAACGTGCAGCAACGTGTCAGTGAACCCCTGCATCTGCATGTGGTATACTCTCGCGGTCCATGGCATGCGTGCGCTACACCGTCGATACAAAACGTTCGGTGTAGGCCTGCAGAAATTGAATCTCTTGCCCCACTTTTCTTCTAACTTTAAGCATGACGGATAGGGTCTGCCCATTAAAATAAGCCTGAGGCAAATCATCAAGGGCAGCGCTACGCATCTACCGACGGATAATCTGAAAAGATCCACCACCTCAACAACGGTAAGATCTAGTCTATCTTGCGGCCCACCCTCATCCTCATTATTGCAACAAAGTCATTGTTGCAGAACCCATGGAAACAGAGCCGATGTTGCATAAATATTCAACGGAGATTGTGTTGCAGATTTTTTTTCCGTCTTCACTTTTTGCAACACAGATAATATTGCGGAAGGACTTTTGCAACATGGATAGTGTTGCAGAAATTGAGAGGTAGAACGTCATGTAGAACATGACCTGCACGCCCGGCAAAGCAAAGTGACCTACACGCGGTCCACGTCGGCGTGCTTGCCGCCGGCAAGTCATTGATGGTGGCGATGGGAGCAGCGCGGGGAGGCACGTGACTCGACAAGGAGCTTGGGAACAACATGGGGGGCTGCTAGAGATTATGCTAGGAATCCAGATTCAGATCCTGCAACAGACGTGTTGTTGCGGTGGGGAGATTACAACAATTGCTCAGTTGCAAAACCGCTAGAGATAATGCTAAGTGAGCTCACACAGGACACACGTCACACGAAAGAGGCAGCGGATGCTTGCGTGCGATCCGTCGGGTGATTAGAAGCGTTTCCCAATAATCAAACTAAAGGAAATATGCCCTGGAGGCAATAATAAAGTTGTTATTTTATATTTCCTTATTCATGATAAATGTTTATTATTCATGCTAGAATTATATTGATCGGAAACCTTAATACATGTGTGAATACATAAACAACGTGTCCTTAGTGAGCCTTTACTAGACTAGCTCGTTGATCAAAGATGGTTAAGGTTTCCCAACCATGGACATGAGTTGTCATTTGATAACGGGGTCACATCATTAGGAGAATGATGTGATGGAAAAGATCCATCTGTTAGCTGAGCATAATGATCGTTCAGTTTTATTGCTATTGCTTTCTTCATGTCAAATACATATTCCTTCGACTATGAGATTATGCAACTCCCGGATACCGGAGGAATGCCTTGTGTGCTATCAAACGTCACAATGTACCTGGGTGATTATAAAGATGCTCTACATGTATCTCCAAAGGTGTTTGTTGAGTTGGCATAGATCAAGACTAGGATTTGTCACTCCCAGTATTGGAGAGGTATCTCTGGGCCCTCTCGGTAGTACACATCATAAGCTTGCAAGCAAACGACTAAGGAGTTACTCACGAGGTGATGTATTACGGAACGAGTAACACTAGTAGAAAACAGGGCATTTGTCCCGGTTCGTAAGGGCCTTTTGTCCTGGTTTAAGAACCGGGACAAAAAGTTCGGTACTAATGCCCTCCCCCTTTAGTCCCGGTTCTTACACGAACCGGGACAGATGGGCCTCCACGTGGCCACTGCGGGCAGCCCAGACAAGGGGGCCTTTGGTCCCGGTTGGTGACATGAACCGGGACCAAAAGGCTTCCACGCGTCAGCAGCTGGCTGGAGCTGAGGTTTTTCTTTTTTTTTTAAAAAAAGTGGCTGGTTTAGGGGTTTTGGGGGTTAATTTAGGTTGTTATTAGCTAGCTAATAGAGAGAAGTGTCCTCTCTTATATCTTCGTCCTTGGTTTACCAACGCTACTGCTATGTTCATTTCACCCGCTGATATATAATAACTCATGCTCGCATCATACATCATCATATTTAATACAAGTCCTACTAATCATGCATCATCATACAACTTTTACTCGTCATTAATAACAAGTCATACGATCATCATCCTCATAGTCATCGAACCCAACCCTACATAATTGTTCTTAGCACATGATCATCAGTATCAGGTAGGACCTAAACACCTTTAAGGTAAAATAGCATAAAACAATATTGACCCTGACTCTCCATTATGAAGAATGGAGATCATCCTGTCTCCAATTCTTGCGCTTCGCTTTCTTTTGCTTCCAAGAAGCTCCTTACGACTGTCCATACATTTATTCCATTTTTTGATTATTATGTCTCCACTTCTTTTAGAAGCCCGGTATGGACAGTTAAGATTCATAGGACGACCTGGTTGTATGTTCAAAACATCAAGGCGACCGTGCGTATACATCAGATGAGGCACACAATCATTCGGGATTATCTGTTGAAAAACATAGTAATAACTTCGTAGTTAGCAATGATGTACTAGTTTTAGAAGTATGCAAAAAGATGCACGGATGTCGTAATAGTAAAAAATCTTACCAGGGTATCTCCATGGTAGTTACCGTAGTTCAACACGTGCACTAGTGGCACGTATTGACCATAATGTTGAGGAGTTCGATTGTAGACATTGTAATTCTCAAGATCAGTACAAAATGCGATCAGATGATTTTTCTCCTTATAAGTTAATTCGGAGCCATCGGTGTAGTGGGTTTTGTCTACCATCTTCCGCACATTCTTTGAAGAATGAAAATAAGCTGTCAATGGAAATAAGCTGTCAACTATTTTGAAATAAACAATATAAATTACTTAATAACTATGTTTGAGAAGCTCACATGGGGGAAGAATTGGAAGTGTATCCACAAGGACCCAAATGTCCATATTGTCTTGCTCGATTGTAGGATCACCAAGATCCATGGTGACAAGCATACCCTCATCAAAACCATACATCTTGCAAAGTGCTTCCCAATTTTTGCAACCAAAATGGGTTACACTCTCAGCATTGTACAAGTTTACTTCAAAATCCACACCATGATGGGTCCTTAGGTGAATTTTTTTGGTTTCCATACTTTCATGGTCTTCAAAACCCATCCTCTTCAAGACATAGCGTCTTGCATAGCATGGGATAAGCTAGTCGAATTGGAAAAGATGAAAAATACACGTTAAAATAGTTGAAGTCGTGCTTAATTATGAAAAAAAACTATTGTCGTCGTTGCGTACCGTATGAACATCGAAGGTCTCCTCGAGCTTAATGCTGAAGCCCCGATCTTTGTCTAGCTCAAGGAACCTGTCGCACATACCTCGGTCGTCGTGGAACCAGTCGCACTCCTCCGGGCAGTTTTCGTCGTCCGAGTACGACATTTTCGGCCTATGTTCATAATTCAAATATTAAACTTGTACAATTTAATATATGTACTAAAAACCTAAATTAGATCATTATTATTAATCACGGATTGACTATTGGTGATGGTAGCTCCTCCTTTCATTCCCGAGTGCATTATTACATCAAATTGTCTAGCACACGGGAATAAAGGAGAAGCTACCCCAACGACGGCGTGGATGATGGAGGGGGCTCCTAGATTTCTGCATAGAGTGCTCTTCAATTTTAGCATTCAAAGTATGAGTACTTTTCCAATATGAGCATTCAATAAGCAAAACCAAATCGTAAAATAAAGTAGTATTCAAATTAGCATGCATTGAATTATAACCAAAAATACATCATCTCTTGTGTCCGTACATCGTCGAATATTATCACTAATACTCCTCGAATACTATCATACATATAGCATCGCTAATACAGCTAGAACCGTAGAGCCCGATGGGTATTGTCGCGGGCGATGGACACTCAAAGATAAGGAACCATCACAGGATCATAGCTCCAGTGAGATCCCTGAAGAACCTGCCAGGTATTGTCGAACCTGCCCTCCAACGCAACCATGTAGCGACGGACGTGCTCGTCCTCCTCGCTGACACGGTGACGTACCACCTCCGCGGTGTCCGGAAGCCTCGGCACCGTCACTGGCCCACGCGACCGCCACCAAACAAGGATCGGGTCAACAACGGGCTGGCTCCTCACCAACCTACGTCCCCCGGAAGGTAGCACCTCCCAATACCAGCCCGGCGGAGCCCAGTCCCGGACATGGCCCTGATCAAGCAGGCCTCCACCGCCGAGTCGATGACGAGGATGCGGGATAGGCATCGTCGACGTCGATGCGGGAACTACTTCTATATATAGTAAAATAAAGTAGTTTTATTAATTAAATCAACTAGTTCAACTACTAAGCACTTACTATAAATAAATAAAGTAGTACTTACTAAAAATAAACTACTTCTATATATAGTAAAATAAAGTAGTTTATTAAATCAACTAGCTAGTTCAACTTATATTAAGCACTTACTATAAATAAATAAAGTAGTACTTACTAAAAATAAACTAGTTTAACTATAGTTATATTATTTTTCTAACTAATTATATTAAACAGTTTCTCTTCTTATTTTCCTTTTTCCTCTATTCTAAATATGAACATATTCATAAGTGACTTTGATCATGCACAATTTTCCTATACATACACAATATGAACATATACATAAATTGACAAAGAAAATTCTATGAACAAAAAATCATTAAAATTCTATGAACAAAATTACAACAGAAAAAATCATAAAAATTCTATGAACAGAAAAAAATCATAAAAAATTGACATATTCGATCTTTGCATATATATGAACATACAAACATGCATATTCAACAATATTATCACCAAAAAAAATCTATTAACAGAAAAAATCTAACACAATATGAACAAATTACACAATATGAAAAAAATCTAATAGACAAATCTATGAACTACACATCTGACAAAAAAAATCTATGAACTACAAAAAAATCTAACAAAATCTAACTCAATTAACTACACATCTAAATTATACTACACATCTAAATTAACTACTACATCAAATTAAATTAACAAAAAATTTGCTCATGGGATGGCAACGGCGTGAGGGGCGCGGCGAGGGCGACGGGCAGGGGACGGCGACGGCGACGGCGACGGTGCGTGAGGGGCGGCGCGGCGACGGTCGACGGTGAGGTGCAGCGCGGGGCAGGGCGGCGACGGGCAGGGGCCGACGGCATTGCGGGGTATGGGGAGCGGGGCGGGGGGCGGCGACGGCGTCGGGACGGCGCGGGGCGACGACGATGACGGCGAGGCGGAGACGAGCAGCCTGGCGGCGTCGGGCGGGGAAGAATGAACTTAACCAAATTTTCACGAGTGCTGCTTATATAGGCAGAGCATTGGTCCCGGTTCGTGGCACCAATGCCCCCCTTTAGTCCCGGTTGGTGCCACCAACCGGGCCTCTTTTCAGCAGCCCAAAGGGCGGGAAGCAGAGGCCTTTGGTCCTAGTTGGTGGCACCAACCGGGACTAAAGGGGGGGGGCATTGGTTCCGGTTTGTGCCACCAACCGGGACCAATGCGCCCCTTTAGTCCAGGTTGGTGCCACCAACCGGGACTAAAGGCCTTGTGATGTGCTGTCCGCGTTGCGGCACGAAAGTTTAGTCCCACCTTGCTAGCTGAGGGAGCTCGAAAGTGGTTTATAAGCCCCAGTCCCACTGCCCTCTCAAGCTCCTCTCAAATGCAGGCTTACAGGCCTAAACGCACTATATGTGTGTGTGGGCCTATTGGGCCTAGTGCGGGCCTGAATCCTGGCCCATTGTTGGGTTTCTAGTCGTATTCACGCCGTGGTGGCCCTTTAGGTGGCCCTTTTTTATTTTTTTATTTTATTTTTTGCTTTGAATTATTTATTTTCTTTTGATTTTTTATTCTTTTTTCTTTTAGCTCAAAATAATTATAATCTTTCTGTTACTCAATTAGTTTCCAAATTTGAATAATTATAATCTTTATGCAACTAAAAATATATTTGGAGTGATTCTTTTTCCTACTATTTAATATTACTGCGTTTTATCATTATATTGAAAAAGAGATTTTGTTATTTTAGTTTCTATCAAAAAAATCTTTATGACAATTCTTTTTGCTACTAAAGTTTCTAACAAAAAATTCTTTATGATAATTATTTCTGCTTTTCATGTTTTGAACAGAAAATACTTTGATAATTTTAGTTGCATAAATTTTATATAATTTTAGTTTTAAAAAATACTAGAGGTTTATAAAAGCTTTTTAGTTGATTCCTTTTGCTATCAGAGTTCTATAAAAGCATTTACTGGTTTTTTAGCTATAAGAACTTGAAATTGAAAAGCATTTCAAATGAACTCTGAAAAGGTTGAAAGTTGGCATGGTATCATTATTTCACCCACATAGCATGTGCTAAAAAGTTGAGAGGGTTATGGGAAAATTTGGATACACTTCGTGTACAAAATGGACAATCTCTTTCGAAGTATTAGGGTTTCATACAGAAACTCATCTGTTACACAGGGATTCCATTTTTTTAAACTTATTTCAACTCCAGACTTTCTGTGTGTTCAAAATGCACCATTCAAAGCCACATCATCAATTTCAACCCTTTCTGACTTCATTTGTTATTTTTCATGCATTTACTGATTATTTTGAGCTATAAGACCCTGAAATTTAAAAGCATTTCAAATGAACTCTGAAAAGGTTGGAAGTTGGCATGGTATCATCATTTCATCCACATAGCATGTGCAAGAAAGTTGAGAGGGTTACGGCAAAAACTGGATGCACTTCATGTACAAAACGGACAATCTCTTTCGAAGTATCAGGATTTCATACGGAAACTTGTCTGTTACAACATGCATTTCAAATGAACTACGAAAAGGTTGAAAGTTGGCATGGTATCATCATAATAGTTGTGGAGAAAGTATTCACTTTTTCTTCACTTGTGTCCTTTCCTTATTGTGCTGTAACCATGGATAATCTTCATCATTTATCAGGATGCTTGGGTCAGCCTTGACTTTGAAGGGAGGAATTTCATGAAACTTTTCATAATCTTCGGACATGTCTGTCTTGCCCTCCACTCCCACGATGTCCCTTTTTCCTGAAAGAACTATGTGGCGCTTTGGCTCATCGTATGATGTATTCGCTTCCTTATTTTTTCTTTTTCTCGGTTTGGTAGACATGTCCTTCACATAGATAACCTGTGCCACATCATTGGCTAGGACGAATGGTTCGTCAGTGTACCCAAGATTGTTCAGATCCACTGTTGTCATTCCGTACTGTGGGTCTACCTGTACCCCGCCTCCTGACAGATTGACCCAGTTGCATTTAAACAAAGGGACCTTAAAATCTATTCCGTAGTCAAGTTCCCATGTGTCCACTATGTAATGTTAATATGTGTCCTTTCCCCTCTCGGTGGCTGCATCAAAGCAGACACCGCTGTTTTGGTTGGTGCTCTTTTGATCTTGGGCAATCGTGTAAAATGTATTCCCATTTATCTCGTATCCTTTCCAAATCATTACAGTCGAAGATGGTCCCCTGGACAACGAGTACAACTCCTCACAAACAGTGTTTTCACCTCTGAGACGTGTTTCCAACCAACTCCTGAAAGTCCTGATGTGTTCACATGTAATCCAGTCGACGCACTGCTCCGGGTGTTTGGAGCGCAGACTGTTCTTGTGTTCATCGACATAAGGGGTCACCAAGGTAGAGTTCTGTAGAACTGTGTAGTGTGCTTGAGACCAAGAATATCCGTCCCTGCATATTATTGTCTCCCCTCCAAGCGTGCCTTTTCCAGTCAGTCTCCCCTCATACCGCGATTTAGGGAGACCTATCTTCTTAAGGCAGGAATGAAGTCAACACAAAACCCAATGACATCCTCTGTTTGATGGCCCATGGAGATGCTTCCTTCTGGCCTAGCGCGGTTACGGACATATTTCTTTAGGACTCCCATGAACCTCTCAAAGGGGTACATATTGTGTAGAAATACGGGGCCCAGAATGACAATCTCGTCAACTAGATGAACTAGGACGTGCGTCATGATATTGAAGAAGGATGGTGGGAACACCAGCTCGAAACTGACAAGACATTGCACCACATCACTCCTTAGCCTTGGTATGATTTCTGGATCGATCACCTTCTGAGAGATTGCATTGAGGAATGCACATAGCTTCACAATGGCTAATCGGACGTTTTCCGGTAGAAGCCCCCTCAATGCAACCGGAAGCAGTTGCGTCATAATCACGTGGCAGTCATGAGACTTTAAGTTCTGAAACTTTTTCTCTGCCATATTTATTATTCCCTTTATATTCGACGAGAAGCCAGTCGGGACCTTCATACTAAGCAGGCATTCAAAGAAGATTTCCTTCTCTTCTTTGGTAAGAGCGTAGCTGGCAGGACCTTCATACTGCTTTGGAGGCATGCCGTCTTTTTCGTGCAAACGTTGCAGGTCCTCCCGTGCCTCAGCTGTATCTTTTGTCTTCCCATACACGCCCAAGAAGCCTAGCAGGTTCACGCAAAGGTTCTTCGTCACGTGCATCACGTCGATCGAAGAGCGGACCTCTAGGTCTTTCCAGTAGGGTAGGTCCCAAAATATAGATTTCTTCTTCCACATGGGTGCGTGTCCCTCAGCGTCACTCGGAACAGCTAGTCCGCCGGGACCCTTTCCAAAGATTACGTGTAAATCATTGACCATAGCAAGTACGTAATCACCGGTACGCATGGCGGGCTTCTTCCGGTGATCTGCCTCGCCTTTGAAATGCTTGCCTTTCTTTCGACATTGATGGTTGGTCGGAAGAAATCGACGATGGCCCAGGTACACATTCTTCCTGCAGCTTCCCAGGTATATACTTTCGGTGTCAGCTAAACAGTGCGTGCATGCGTGGTATCCCTTGTTTGTCTGTCCTGAAAGGTTACTGAGAGCGGGCCAATCGTTGATGGTTACAAACAGCAACGCGTGCAGGTTAAATTCCTCCTGTCTGTGCTCATCCCACACACGTACACCGTTTCCATTCCACAGCTGTAAAAGTTCTTCAACTAATGGCCTTAGGTACACATCAATGTCGTTGCCGGGTTGCTTAGGGCCTTGGATGAGAACTGGCATCATAATGAACTTCCGCTTCATGCACATCCAAGGAGGAAGGTTATACATACATAGAGTCACGGGCCAGGTGCTGTGATTGCTGCTCTGCTCCCCGAAAGGATTAATGCCATCCGCGCTTAAACCAAACCATACGTTCCTTGGGTCATGTGCAAACTCAGCCCAGTACTCTCTCTCGATTTTTCTCCACTGCGACCCGTCAGCGGGTGCTCTCAACTTCCCGTCTTTCTTACGGTCCTCACTGTGCCATCGCATCAACTTGGCATGCTCTTTGTTTCTGAACAGTCGTTTCAACCGTGGTATTATAGGAGCATACCACATCACCTTCGCAGGAACTCTCTTCCTGCGGGGCTCGCCGTCAACATCACCAGGGTCATCTCGTCTGATCTTATACCGCAATGCACCGCATACCGGGCATGCGTTCAAATCCTCGTACGCACCGCGGTAGAGGATGCAGTCATTAGGGCATGCATGTATCTTCTGCACCTCCAATCCTAGAGGGCATACGACCTTCTTTGCTGCGTACGTACTGTCGGGCAATTCATTATCCTTTGGAAGCTTCTTCTTCAATATTTTCAGTAGCTTCTCAAATCCTTTGTCAGGCACAACATTCTCTGCCTTCCACTGCAGCAATTCCAGTACGGTACCCAGCTTTGTGTTGCCATCTTCGCAATTGGGGTACAACCCTTTTTTGTGATCCTCTAACATGCGATCGAACTTCAGCTTCTCCTTTTGACTTTCGCATTGCGTCCTTGCATCGACAATGACCCGGCGGAGATCATCATCGGGCACATCGTCTGGTTCCTCTTGATCTTCAGCAGCTTCTCCTGTTGCAGCATCATCAGGCACATCGTCTGGTTCCTCTTGATCTTCAGCAGCTCCCCCCGTTGCAGCATCACCGTATTCAGGGGGCACATAGTTGTCATCGTCCTCTTCTTCTTCGCCGTCTTCCATCATAACCCCTATTTCTCCGTGCCTCGTCCAAACATTATAGTGTGGCATGAAACCCTTGTAAAGCAGGTGGGTGTGAAGGATTTTCCGGTCAGAGTAAGACTTCGTATTCCCACATTTAGTGCATGGACAACACATAAAACCATTCTGCTTGTTTTCCTCACCCACTTCGAGAAAATTATGCACGCCCTTAATGTACTCGGAGGTGTGTCTGTCACCATACATCCATTGCCGGTTCATCTGCGTGCATTATATATAATTATGTGTGTCAAAAGTAAGAAAATCAGACAAATATCTACCTAAAGTAAGAAAATCAGATAAGTATCAGAAAGAAGATAAGAACAAGAGGCTCACCATGGTGGTGCCGGCGATGAGATCGGCATGGGCGATTAACGGCGGTGAAAACGGGGACGGGGCGTGACGGACCGCTAAATCTAGACAAATATCGAAAAAAATGGAGCTCCGAGGTCAAGCTTCGAGAGGAGAAAGCTTAACTAGTGTGGCCCGGGCATTTCATCGAACACCTCATGTGCATAGGAGGTGAACTAGAGCACCCAAATGCCCTCTCCTCGCCGGATTGAAAAAACAGAGCACTGGAGTGCTCTGCCGCGGCGGTGGGTATATATAGGCAAGTTATTTGTCCTGGTTCATGGCATGAACCGGGACTAAAGAACCCCCCTTCTGTCCCGGTTCAAGCCACGAACCGGGACCAATGGTTGTGGGCCAGGAGCGAGGACCATTGGTCCTGGTTCGTGGCTTGAACCAGGACAAATGGTTCGACACGAGCCGGGACCAATGCCCACGAGGCCCCGGCCGGCCCCCTGGGCTCACAAACCGGGTCTAATACCCCCATGGGTCCTGGTTCTTGAAGAACCGGGACTAATGGGCTGGCCAAGCCCGAACAGTAGCCCTGTTTTCTACTAGTGTAAAGAGACTTGCCGGTAAGGAGATTGAACTAGGTATGAAGATTCGATGATCAAATCTCGGGCAAGTAATATACCGATGACAAAGGGAATTACATATGTTGTCATAACGGTTCGACCAATAAAGATCTTCGTAGAATATGTAGGAGCCAATATTTGCATCCAAGTTTCGCTATTGGCTATTGACCGAAGAGGTGTCTCGGTCATGTCTACATAGTTATCGAACCCGTAGGGTCCGCACGCTTAACTTTTGATGACGATATAGTATTACATGAGTTATGTGATTTGGTGACCGAATGTTGTTCGGAGTTCAGGATGAGATCACGGACATGACGTGGAGTCCCAAAATGGTCGAGAGGTAAAGATTGATATATAGAACGATGGTATTCGGACACCGAAGTGTTCCGGAGGGTACCGGGTACATATCGTATCACCAGAAGGGGTTCCGGGCACCCCTGGCAAAATATATGGGCCTTATGGGCCAAGAGGGGAAGAGCACCCGCCACAAGGGGCTGGTGCGCCCCCCATACGAGCCGGACAAGATGGAGAAGGAAAGGGGAAGAAGGAAAGGAAAGAAAGGGAGTAGGATTCTCCCTCCCCCTTCCCCCTCTTTCCTCCCTCCTCTGATATATATGGCAGGGGGCGGCTTGGGAGGAGCCCAAGTAGGACTCGGTCCTATTTGGGGCGCCTCCTGGCCTATCCCCTCCCCCTCCCACCAATAAATATGTGGGGGGCACCCCTAGCACACACCAGACAATTGCCTAGCCGTGTGCGGCGCCCCCACCTCCGCCGTTTACACCCCCGGTCATATTTTCGCAGTGCTTAGGCAAAGCCTTGCGGAGATCACTTCACCATCACCATCACCATCACCACGCCGTCGTGCTGACGGAACTCATGAACTTGTTGGGGAACGTAGCAATAATTCAAATTTTTCCTACGTATCACCAAGATCAATCTAGGAGATGCTAGCAACGAGAGAGAGGGAGTGCATCTTCATACATCTTGAAGACCGCGAAACGGAAGCATTACAAGAACATAGATGATGGAGTCGTACTCGCAGCGATTCAATTTGCAGAAGATCCGATCTAGCACCGAACGGACGGCGCCTCCGCGTCAACACACGTACAACCCAGGGACGTCTCCTCCTTCTTGATCCAGCAAGAGGACAAGAGAAGTTGAGGGAGAGCTCCGGCAGCACGACGGCGTGGTGGTGGAGCTTGTGGTATTTCTATAGGGCTTCGACAAGCTCTACGGAGGAGGAGAGAGTGTTGGAGGAGGGAGGGGCTGTGCCAGGGGAAGGGTGCAGCAGCCCTCCCACCCCCCACTATTTATAGGGGAAGGGGAGAGCGGGCCGGCCCCCTTAGATCTCATTTGGGGGGGGAGGGGGGAAGCTTGCCCCCAGGTTTGGTCGGAGGCGCCCCCACCCCCTTAGGGTTTCCAACCCTAGGTGGCTTGGGCCCTTGGGGGCACACCAGCCCACCAAGGGCTGGTTCCCACCCTTTGTGCATCCCATTAAGTCCTCAAGGTAGGTGGCCCCACCCGGTGGACCCCTGGACACCTTTCGGTGGTCCCGGTACAATACCGATAACCCCCGAAACTATTCCGATGACTGAAACTGGACTTCCCATATATAAATCTTTACCTCCGGACCATTCCGGAACTCCTCTGACGTCCGGGATATCATTCGGGACTCCGAACAACCTTCAGTAACCACATACTATTTCCCATAACAACTCTAGCGTCACCGAACCTTAAGTGTGTAGACCCTACGGGTTGGGGAACCATGCAGACATGACCGAGACACCTCTCCGGTCAAAAACCAACAGCGGGATCTGGATACCCATGTTGGCTTCCACATGTTCCATGATGATCTCATCGGATGAACCACGATATCGGGGGATTCAATCAATCCCGTATACAATTCCCTTTGTCCACCGGTATGTTACTTGCCCGAGATTCGATCGTTGGTATCCCAATACCTCGTTCAATCTCGTTACCAACAAGTCTCTTTACTTGTTCGTAACGCATGATCCCGTGACTAACTCCTTAGTCACATTGAGCTCATTATGATGATGCATTACCTAGTGGGCCCAGAGATACCTCTCCGTCATACGAAGTGACAAATCCCAGTCTCGATTTGTGCCAAACCAACAGACACTTTCGGAGATACCTGTAGTGCACCTTTATAGCCACCCAGTTACGTTGTGATGCTTGGTACACCCAAAGCATTCCTACGGTATCCAGGAGTTGCACAATCTCATGGTCCAAGGAAATGATACTTGACATTAGAAAAGCTCTTAGCAAATGAACTACACGATCTTGTGCTATGCTTAGGATTGGGTCTTGTCCATCACATCATTCTCCTAATGATGTGATCCCATTATCAATGACATCCAATGTCCATGGTCAGGAAACCACAACCATCTATTGATCAATGAACTAGTCAACTAGAGGCTCACTAGGGACATATTACGGTCTGTGTATTCACACATGTATTACAGTTTCCGGTTAATACAATTATAGCATGAACAACAGACAATTATCATGAACAAGGAAATATAAAAGAACCATTTTATTATTGCCTCTAGGGCATATTTCCAACAGTCTCCCACTTGTACTAGAGTTAATAATCTAGTTACATTGTGATGAATCGTACACCCATAGAGTTCTGGTGTTGATCATGTTTTGCTCGTGGAAGAGGTTTAGTCAATGGATCTGTGACATTCAGATCCGTATGCACCTTACAAATATCTATGTCTCCATCTTGAACATTTTCACGAATAAAGTTGAAGCGACGCTTGATATGCCTGGTCTTCTTGTGAAACCTGGGCTCCTTGGCAAGGGCAATAGCTCCAGTGTTGTCACAGAAGAGAGTCATCGGGACCGATGCATTGGGAATAACTCCTAGGTCAGTGATGAACTCCTTCATCCAGATTGCTTCATGTGCTGCCTCCAAGGCTGCCATGTACTCCGCTTCACATGTAGATCCAGCCACGACGCTTTTCTTGCAACTGCACCAGCTGACTGTCCCACCGTTCAAAATGTACACATATCCGGTTTGTGACTTGGAGTCATCCAGATTTGTGTTGAAGCTAGCTTCGACGTAGCCCTTTACGACGAGCTCTTTGTCACCTCCATAAAGGAGAAACATATCCTTAGTCCTTTTCAGGTACTTTAGGATATTCTTGACCGTTGTCCAGTGTTTCATGCCGGGATTACTTTGGTACCTCCCTACCAAACTTACGGCAAGGTTCACATCAAGTCTGGTACACAGCATGGCATACATAATAGACCCTATGGCTAAGGCATAGGGGATGACACTCATATTTTCCCTATCTTATGCCGAGGTCGGGCATTGAGCCATGCTCAATCTCACACCTTGCAATACAGGTAAGAACCCCTTCTTGGACTGATCCATATTGAACTTCTTCAATATCTTGTCAAGGTATGTGCTTTGTGAAAGACCAATGAGGCGTCTCGATCTATCTCTATAGATCTTGATGCCTCATATGTAAGCAGCTTCTCCAAGGTCCTTCATTGAAAAACACTTATAAGTCTGTATAAATCCAAACGCTTTGATCATTTCATTAAAGCGAATGTTCCAACTCCGAGATGCTTGCACCAGCCCATAGATGGAGCGCTGGAGCTTGCACACCTTGTCAGCATTCTTAGGATCGAAAAAACCTTCTGGTTGCATCATATACAATTCTTCCTTAAGGAAACCGTTAAGGAATGCCATTTATGACGTCCATTTGCCATATCTCATAATCATAGAATGCGGCAACTGCTAACATGATTCAGACGGACTTTAGCTTCGCTACGCGTGAGAAAGTCTCATCGTATTCAACCCCTTGAACTTGTCGATAACCCTTAGCGACAAGCCGAGCCTTATAGACGGTCACATTACCATCCGCGTCAGTCTTCTTCTTAAAGATCCACTTATTTTCTATGGCTTGCCAATCATCGGGCAGGTCTGTCAAAGTCCATACTTTGTTTTCATACATGGATCCTATCTCAGATTTCATGGCTTCAAGCCATTTGTTGGAATATGGGCCCACCATCACTTCTTCATAGTTCGAAGGGCCACCGTTGTCTAACAACATGGTTTCTAGGACAGGGTTGCCGTACCACTCTGGTGCGGAACGTGCCCTTGTGGACCTACGAAGTTCAGTAGCAACTTGATCCAAAGTATCGTGACCATCATGATTAACTTCCTCTCAAGTCGGTGCAGGCACCACAGAAACATCTTCCTGAGCTGCGCTACTTTCCGGTTCAAGAGGCAGTATTTCATCAAGTTATACTTTCCTCCCACTTACTTCTTTCGAGAGAAACTCTTTCTTCAGAAATTATTCATTCTTGGCAACAAAGATCTTGCCTTTGGATCTGAGGTAGAAGGTATACCCAATGGTTTCCTTAGGGTATCCTATGAAGACGCATTTTTCTAACTTGAATTCGAGCTTTTCAGGTTGAAATTTCTTGACAAAAGCATCGCATCCCCAAACTTTTAGAAACAACAACTTAGGTTTCTTCCCAAACCATAATTCATACAGTGTCGTCTCAACGGATTTAGACGGCGCCCTATTTAAAGTGAATGTGACTGCCTCTAAAGCATAACCCCAAAATGATAGCTGTAAATCGGTAAGAGACATCATAGATCGCACCATATCCAATAGAGTGCGATTACGACGTTCAGACACACCATTACGTTGAGGTGTTCCAGGCGGCGTGAGTTGTGAAACAATTCCACATTTCCTTAAGTGCGTACCAAACTCGTGACTCAAATATTCTCCTCCATGATCTGATCGTAAGAACTTTATTTTCGTGTCACGTTGATTCTCTACCTCACTCTGAAATTCCTTGAACTTTTCAAAGGTCTCAGACTTGTGTTTCATTGAATAGACATACCCATATCTACTTAAGTCATCAGTGAGGGTGAGAACATAATGATAGCCACCATGAGGCTCAACGCTCATTGGACCGCACACATCAGCATGTATTATTTCCAACAAGTTGGTTGCTCGCTCCATTGTTCCGAAGAACGGAGTCTTGGTCATTTTGCCCATGAGGCATGGTTCGCACGTGTTAAATGATATATAATTAAGAGACTCCAAAAGTCCATCTGCATGGAGTTTCTTCATGCGTTTGACACCAATGTGACCAAGGCGGTAGTGCCACAAGTATGTGGGACTATCGTTATCAACCTTACATCTTTTGGTATTCACACTATGAATATGTGTAACATCACGTTCGAGATTCAGTAAAAATAAACCACTGACCAGCGGGGCTGACCATAAAACATGTCTCTCATATAAATAGAACAACCATTATTCTCGGATTTAAATGAGTAGCCATCTCGCATTAAACGAGATCTAGATACAATGTTCATGCTCAAAGCTGGCACTAAATAACAATTATTGAGGTTTAAAACTAATCCTGTAGATAAATGTAAAGGTAGCATGCCGACGGCGATCACATCGACCTTGGAACCATTCCCGACGTGCATCGTCACATCGTCCTTCACCAGTCTCCGCTTATTCCACAGCTCCTGTTTTGAGTTACAAATATGAGCAACCGCATCGGTATCAAATACCCAGGAGTTACCATGAGTAATGGTAAGGTACACATCAATAACATGTATATCACATATACCTTTGGTGTTGCCGGCCTTCTTACCCGCTAAGTACTTGGGGCAGTTCCGCTTCCAGTGACCATTTCCCTTGCAATAAAAGCACTGAGTCTCTGGCTTGGGTCCATTGTTTGGCTTCTTCCCGGCAACTGATTTACCGGGCGCAGCAACTCCCTTTCCATCCTTCTTGAAGTTCTTTTTACCCTTGCCTTTCTTGAAACTAGTGGTCTTATTCACCATCAACACTTGATATTCCTTTTTGATTTCCACCTTCGCTGATTTCAGCATTGAATATAACTCAGGAATGGACTTCTCCATCCCTTGCATATTGTAGTTCATCACAAAGCTCTTGTAGCTAGGTGGGAGCGACTGGAGGATCCTGTCAATGACCGAGTCATTTGGAAGATTAACTCCCAGCTGAGACAAGCGGTTGTGCAACCCTGACATTTTGAGTATATGCTCGCTGACAGAACTGTTTTCCTCCATCTCACAACTGTAGAACTTGTCAGAGACTTCATATCTCTCGACCCGGGCATGAGCTTGGAAAACCATTTTCAGCTCTTGGAACATCGCATAATGGAGCATAATGCTTTTGGAGCCCTGGTTCTAAGATGTAAAGCATGCCGCACTGAACCAGGGAGTAATCATCACTACGCGACTGCCAGGAGTGCATAATGTCTTGAGTTGCTAGGAAAATGGGTGCGTCACCTAGCGGTGCTTCAAGGACATATGCTTTCTTGGCAGCTATGAGGATGATCCTCAAGTTTCGGACCCAGTCCGTATAGTTGCTACCATCGTCTTTCAGCTTGGTTTTCTCTAGGAACACGTTGAAGTTGAGGGCAGCATTAGCGTGGGAAATTTGATCTACAAGACATATTGTAAAGATATTTTAGACTATGTTCATGATAATTAAGTTCATCTAAACTATTTAATGAACTCCCACTCAGATAGACATCCCTCTAGTCATCTAAGTGATACATGATCCGAGTCAACTAGGCCGTGTCCGATCATCACGTGAGACAGACTAGTCATTCATATGTCTCCAACGTATCTATAATTTTTGATTGTTCCATTTTATTATATTACCCGTTTTGGATGTTTATGGGCTTTACTTTACACTTTTATATCATTTTTGGACTAACCTACTAACTGGAGGCCCAGCCCGTATTGCTGTTTTTTTGCCTATTTTAGTGTTTCAAAGAAAAGGAGTATCAAACAGAGTCCAAACAGAATGAAACCTTCGGGAGCGTGATTTTTGGAACGAACGTGATCCAGAGGACTTGGAGTGGAAGTCAAGAAATAAACGAGGCGGCCACGAGGGTGGAGGGCGCCCCCCCTACTAGGTGCGCCCCCTGTCTCGTGGGCCCCTCGGGCGTCCACCGATCTACTTCTTCATCCTATATATACCCATGTACCCCGAAAACATCAGAAGCGACCACAAAAAACTATTTCCACCACCGTAACCTTCTGTATCCGTGAGATCCCATCTTGGAACCTTCGCCGGTGCTCCGCCAGAGGGGGAATCGACCATGGAGGGCTTCTAGATCAACACCATAGCCTCTCTGATGAGTTGTGAGTAGTTTACCACAGACCTTTGGGTCCATAGTTATTAGCTAGATGGCTTCTTCTCTCTCTTTGAATCTCAATACCATGTTCTCCTTGATCTTCTTGGAGATCTATTTGATGTAACTCTTTTTGCGGTGTGTTTGTCGAGATCCGACGAATTGTGGGTTTATGATCAAGTTTATCTATGAGAAATATTTGAATCTCTTCTGAATTCTTTTATGTGTGGTTAAGTTATCTTTGCAAGTCTCTTCGAGTTATCAGTTTGGTTTGTCCTACTAGATTGATCTTTCTTGCAATGGGAGAAGTGCTTAGCTTTGGGTTCAATCTTGCGGTGTCCTTTCCCAGTGACAGCAGGGGCAACAAGGCATGTATTGTATTGTTGCCATCGAGGATAAAAAGATGGGGTTTATATCGTATTGCATGAGTTTATCCCTCTACATCATGTCATCTTTCTTAATGCATTACTATGTTCTTTATGAACTTAATACTCTAGATGCATGCTGGATAGCAGTCGATGTGTGGAGTGATAGTAGTAGATACAGGCAGGAGCTGGTCTACTTGTCACGGACGTGATGCCTATATACATGATCATGCCTTGATAATCTCATAATTATTCGCTTTTCTATTAGTTGCCCGACAATAATTTGCTCACCCACCGTAATACTTATGCTATCTTGAGAGAAGCCACTAGTGAAACCTATGGCCCCCGGGTCTATCTCTTATCATATAAGCTTTCAATCTACTTTTATTTGCATCTTTACTTTTCCAATCTATATTATAAAATACCAAAAATATATTTACCTTATCATATTATCTCTATCAGATCTCACTTTCGCAAGTGGCCATGAAGGGATTGACAACCCCTTTATTGCGTTGGTTTTGAGTTCTTGTTTGTTTGTGTAGGTGCGTGGGACTTTTGAGGAGCCTCCTACTGGATTGATACCTTGGTTCTCAAAAACCGAGGGAAATACTTACGCTACTATTGCTGCATCACCCTTTCCTCTTCAAGGAAAACCAACGCAAGCTCAAGACGTAGCAAGAAGGATTTTTGGCGGCGTTGCCGGGGAGGTCTTCACTCAAAGCAAGACATACCAAGTACCCATCACAAACTCATCTCCCTCACATTACATTATTTGCCATTTGCCTCTCGTTTTCCTCTCCTCGACTTCACCCTTGCCATTTTATTCGCCCTTCTTCTATTTGTCTTTTCGTTGCTTTGATGTCTTGGCTCGTTTGCTCGTTTGGTTGGAATAGTTGTTTATTTATTGCTAAATAGAGAACCTAAGATCTATGGATCCTCATCTGCTTGCTAATCTTTTTAAGAGATCCAATTATGATGAACCAATTGCTACTGAGTTTTGTGCACTAGATTATCTTTATGAAGTTTTGATTGAAATTCGTGAATCTGAAAATTGTGATGAAAAAATTTATGAAGAGATTCATGATAGCTCCTTGAATAAAAAGCATGATTGCAATGATTTTACTATAAATTTGTTGATGTCAATTGTGCAAATAATATGCAAAACCCTAATCTTGGGGATGCTAGTTTTGCTGTGTCTACTACTTGTTGCAATGATCATGATTGGGGTGATTCTTCTTACGATCTTGAAAATCTATTTAAGCCCCATGATGAATATGAGATTGATAATAGTGTTTACAATAATTTTGGAAGTGGGTTTGTAAGAGTGTCAACTTTAGATCCCACATATTTGGAGAATGCTCATTCTTATGAAATTTTTGATAAAAGTGGGTTTGGAGAGGTCATGACTTTAGTTAATGTTAATCCCACTATTTTGGAAGAGTGTCAACTTTGCATGCATGTGGATCGTGTTTTATGTGATAGCTATTTTGTTGAATTTGCTTACGATCCCACATGTAATTATTATGAGAGTGGAAAATATGGTTGTAGAAATTTTCATGCTATTAAATTACCTCTCATCATGTTGAGATTGCTATCGTCTCTTTCTTCTTCCTTGCATATGCTAGTTTTTGCTTGCCTTGCAAATTTGTTTGTTTATAAAATGCCTATGCATAGGAAGTATGTTAGACTTAGATGTGTTTGACATGTGTTTCATGATGCTCTCTTTGCGCTCCAATTCTTGTCTTTCATATGAGCATCATGAAAATTATCAATACCTAGCTAATAAGTCTTTAAAGAAAAGCGGTTGTTGGGAGACAACCCAATATTTTTCCTTGCTGTTATTCAATAAATATTTCATCTACCTTCTGTTTAGATGTGTTTTTATGTTTTAATTAGTGTTTGTGCCAAGTAGAACCTATAGGATAACCTATGGTAATAGTTAATTTGATTCTGCTGAAAAACAGAAACTTTGCACGCACGAAAATAATTTTAGTAATTCACAGAAACGTTCTTTTGCGTTGATTCTTTTTTTTGTAGATCAATAGACAAATTTCTCAGGACTTCCTATTTTGGTAGGAGTTTTAGAGTTCCAGAAGTATTCGGGAGTTACAGATTGCTACAGACTATTCTGTTTTTGACAGATTCTGCCTTTCGTGTGTTGTTTGCTTATTTTGATGCATCTATGGCTAGTATGTAAGGGTATGAACCATAGAGAACTTGGAATACAGTAGGTTTAACACCAATATAAATAAGGAATGAGTTCATTACAGTACCTTATGTGGTGGTTTTTCTTTCTTGCACTAGCGGAGCTTATGAGATTTCCTGTTGAGTTTTGTGTTGTGAAGTTTTCAAGTTTTGGGTAAAGATCTGATGGACTATGGAATAAGGAGTGGCAAGAGCCTAAGCTGGGGGATGCCCATGGCACACCAAGATATTCAATAATATCCAAAAGCCTAAGCTTGGGGATGCCCTGGGAAGGCATCCCCTCTTTCGTCTTCGTTTATCGGTAACTTTACTTGGAGCTATATTTTTATTCGCCACATGATATGTGTTTTGCTTGGAGCATCTTGTATGGTATTAGTATTTGATTTTTAGTTTACCACAATCATCCTCTCTGTACACACCTTTTGAGAGAATCCCTCTTGATTATAATTTATTAGAATACTCTATGTGCTTCACTTATATCTTTTGAGCTAGATAGTTTTTGCTCTAGTGCTTCACTTATATCTTTTAGAGCACGGCGGTGGATTAATTTTGAAGAAATTATTAGTCTATCATGCTTCACTTACATTATTTTGAGAGTCTCTTAGAACAGCATGGCATTTGCTATGGTTATAAAATTGGTCCTAGAATGGTGGGCATCCAAGTTGGGTATAATAAAAACTATCATAGGAAGTGAATTGGATGCTATGATCAATTTGATACTTGATAATTGTTTTGAGATATGGAGGTAGTGATATTAGAGTCATGCTAGTTGGGTGATTATGAATTTAAAGAATGCTTGTGTTGAAGTTAGCAAGTCCCGTAGCACACACGTATGGTGAAAGTCGTGTAACAAATTTGAAACATGAGGTGTTCTTAGATTGTGCATCCTTATGAGTGGCGGTTGGGGACGAGCGATGGTCTTTTCCTACCAATCTATCCCCCTACAAGCATGCGCTTAGTGCTTGGTTTTTTATGACTTGTAGATTTTTGCAATAACTATATGAGTTCTTTTTTGACTAATGTTGAGTCCATGGATTATACGCACTCTCACCCTTCCATCATTGCTAGCCTCTTCGGTACCGTGCATTGCCCTTTCTCACCTTGAGAGTTGGTGCAAACTTCGCCGGTGCATCCAAACCCCGTGATGTGATACGCTCCATCACACATAAACCTCCTTATATCTTCCTGAAAATAGCCACCATACCTACCTATTATGGCATTTCCATAGCCATTCCGAGATATATTGCCATGCAACTTTCCACCATTCCATTCATCATTAGGACACACATCATCATTGTCATATTGCCTTGCATGACATGTAGTTGACATCGTATTTGTGGCAAAGCCACCATGCATAATTTTTCATACATGTCACTCTTGATTCATTGCCCATCCCGGTACACTGCCGGAGGCATTCATATAGAGTCATATCTTGTTCTTGTTTTGGGTTGTAATTCATGAGTTATAAATAAATAGAAGTGTGATGATCATCGTTATTAGAGCATTGTCCCCCCCCCCCAAAAAAAGAAAGGCCAAATAAAAAAAGGGAAAGGCAAAAAAAAGGCCCAAAAAAAGAAAATAAAAAGGGGGCAATGTTACTATCTTTTTTCCACACTTGTGCTTCAAAGTAGCACCATGTTCTTCATATAGAGAGTCTCATATGTTGTCACTTTCATATACTAGTGGGAATTTTTCATTATAGAACTTGGCTTGTATATTCCTACGATGGGCTTCCTCAAAATTCCCTAGGTCTTCGTGAGCAAGCAAGTAGGATGCACGCCCACTAGTTTCTTTTGTTGAGATTTCATACATTTATAGCTCTAGTGCATCTGTTGCATGGAAATCCCTACTCCTCATGTTGACATAAATTGATGGGCATCTCCATATCCTGTTGATTATCCTCGTCAATGTGAGACTTTCTCCTTTTTTGTCTTCTCCACACAATCCCCATCATCATATTCTATTCCACCCATAGTGCTATATCCATGGCTCACGCTCATGTATTGCGTGAAAGTTGAAAAAGTTTGAGATTATTTAAGTACGAAACAGTTGCTTGGCTTGTCATCAGGGGTGTACAAGATGGGAGCATTTTTGTGTGACGAAAATGAAGCATGACCTAACTCTATGATTTTGTTGGGATGAACTTTCTTTATCCATGTTATTTTGAGAAGACATGATTGCTTTGATTAGTATGCTTGAAGTATTACTATTTCTTATGTCAATATGAACTTTTATTTTGAATCATTTGGATCTGAACATTCATGCCACAATAAAGAAAATTACATTGAGAATTATGCTAGGTAGAATTCCACATCAAAAAATCGGTTTTTATCATTTACCTACTCGAGGACGAGCAGGAATTAAGCTTGGGGATGCTTGATACGTCTCCAACATATCTATAATTTTTGATTGTTCCATGCTACTATATTACCCGTTTTGGATGTTTATGGGCTTTACTTTACACATTTATATCATTTTTGGGACTAACCTACTGTAACGCCCCGAATTCGATGCGCCAGGTGTGTTCCAGTTATTCGTCGTTGTTGCCATGTCATTTGCTTGCGTGTTGCTTTTTGCCATGTCATCATATGCATTTCATCTACATGTTTTTCAAAACTTGCATCCGTTCGGGTCCCCTGGTTCTCTCCGTTGTCCGTTCTGAGTCCAAACGCACTCGCACGTGCCCGTCGCCCCTCTCAGACCTTGTTTCGTGAGCGGGATAAAAAACGTTCTCAGAATGGGCCAAGATTTGCCGAGTGGCCTTGGTATATCACCCACAGACCGCCCGTCAAATTTCGTTCAATTTGGAGGTCGTTTGATGCCCCATCGGTTAACCGCGTAGCCCAAAACCCCTCTCTCTTTGCAGCCCAGCCCCTCTTCACCACAGCCCACAGCCCATCCAAACCCCCTCCATGCTCTCGGTCATTCGATCACGATCGTGTGGGCGAAAACCGCTCCCCATTTGGACTCTCCTAGCTCCCTCTAACTATAAATATGTCTTGTCCCCCGAAAATTCCGGATCAATCCTACCCTAACCCTAGCATTTTCCCCCTCTCCGCCGCAGGACGAAAACCCCGCTGCCGGACACGTCCAGCCGCCGCCCCCAGCGAATTAGAGAGCGCCACGTCCTTGCCGCCGGGCCCGCAGGCCCATCACCGGCCCGCACTGGGCCCGAGCCGGGCCGCGCCCCTATGTCGCCCGAGCTGCCCACGCTGCCGCCTGCCTCCCTCGTCGCCGGTGCGCCTCCCCGCCGCCGACCGCCCTCGCGGGCGCTCCTTCGGTGACCCCCGACCTTGCCGCCCCGGTCGCCCTTCATCCCCACCGCCGTCTCGCCCGCCTCCCGCCGCCTCCCGCCGAGCTCGCCGTGCGCCGCCACCGGAGGCCAGCGCCCCGCCGCCGGTCGCCTTCCGCCTCCGCCGCGTCTCCAGCCCCGCCGGTGTGCGCCTCCACCTTGTCGGACCCACCACCACGCCGACGACCATCACCGGAGTTCTCATCAGACCCGGATCCGGGGAGAGGACGAGATCCACCACTCCCTCGGACCAAACACCCTCGTCCCTATCCTGTATCACGCCGTCCCGCTTCCCTCCATCCCGTTTTTCGCGAGGTAGAATTTTCTCTAAGTCCTGAGATTTCTACATCATGCATGCATCTTGTGTACCGTGTATCTTTGTGTGTATTGCTCCGTTTTGTGCGTGTAATATATCAAAATGTTCATCATGAGATGGTCTTCATTTTGTTCCATTGTGCCATGATTTTTTGAGGCCATCTTGATGCCCTAATCATCGTTGCAAGAGTGCTATATGATGTTAACTGCTGTCCGATAACAGAACTTGCTATTTTTTGATTTTCGTTGCATTTTGTGTGTGCATCCTATGAGCTTGATATCTACATGAGATTTGAGGTACATCATGCCATCTTTACAGTGGTGCAATCCATGTATTTTTGTGTGTCTTGTAGTGAGTGCATCGAGCTCGTGAAGTAGGGTACTTGCTGTTACTGTTTTGCTAGGCTGAATCTGTTATACCATGATGCTTTGTAAACCTGCCTGCTTTAGATTGTTGTAATCTTGCTCTCAAGTTGCTAAATAATGTTGTTGTCAGCCTGTTAACATTAAGTTCAGTTTTGCCATGTGTTTTACTAGTGATCCATGCACCCTATGACCATGCTATTGCCATGTTTAGCTTCATAATTGTGTCTTCTTACTGTTGGTCACCTTTTCATGCCATGTGTTGCTCTATGGTGAGTTGTACAAGCTCACCAACATGCCTACTTATTGTTGTTCCAGCCATGTCTGAATCTGTCATATCATTTGCCATGTTTGCATCGATCCTACCATCTTTTATGTTGATCGTTCGAATTAGTTCAGTAAGGGAGATTTGTTCTTTGTCTTTAGTACTAGCATTACATGCCTTTGCTTGACGTGATATCTTGCTGTAACATGTTGTTTGATAGCTCTAAACATTGCAACATGATGTTATTTCTGCTAAGTCTGAAACTGTTATTATATGCAATCTTGCCATGTCCTTTTGAGCATATTCTAGTGATTTCTGGAGATAGATCAGTGTTCATGTTTTGTTAAGCTTCATTTTTACTTCGTGCCCATGCCTTTTGTTCTGATGTTGAGGTGCTGTAGCTTATTGTTTTGATGCTTGCATGATACCTAGTTGCTGTTTTGGATAGCTTGTTCTTTAAACTTGTATAGAGTGTATGTGTTGAACCGTTGCTCCGTTTTGAGTGTGCTCTATATGAAACTTGCTTGATTTTGCAAGTAGTTTCATATTACCTTGTTGCATCCTTGTTTTTATGTGTTTGCTTGACGTTTGAATGCATTTTGCATCAATGCCATGCTTATCTTGTTTTGCTCATATCTTCTAGGTCGTAGCTTAAAATTAAATGAATTTTATATGTAACTTGACTAGAATCTCGTGTAGATCATCTTGGTGCATCTTAACTTTCTGTTTAACAACTTGGACATAAGGTTTATTCAGATCTGGACCAATTTCGAAATTTGCATATGAGGACTTACCGGATTTGTTATATGTTGGTTCCGACCTTATTTAAACTTGCTTTGATGTGTTGTTCTTGTTTGTATCATCTCTTGACATAAGTAGCCTCATCTAGCCTTTATCATGCATAATGCTTGGTTGTGCATCTTGTCATGTTTATGTGTTGTGTGTTTACCTTGTTGTTTGTTTCTTTCCGGTTGTGCTCCTTCTCGTTAGTTCCTGTTTCGTTGCGATTGTGAGGATTCGTTCGTCTACACTTGGTTTGTCTTCATGGCTTCATCTTCTTCATGGACTCATTCTTCTTCCTTGCGGGATTTCAGGCAAGATGACCGCTACCCTGGATCTCACTACTATCATTGCTATGCTAGTTGCTTCGTTCTATTGCTTTATTGCGCTACCTATCACCTGTTCTTCAAGCCTCTTAATTTGCCATGTCAGCCTCTAACCTTTTCACCCTTCCCAACAAACTGTTGTTTGGCTATGTTACTGCTTTTGCTCGGCCCCTCTTATAGTGTTGTTAGTTGCAGGTGAAGTTGAAGATTGGTCCATGGTGGACAGGATTATGTTGGGATATCACAATATCTCTTATTTAACTAATGCATCTATATACTTGGTAAAGGGTGGAAGACTCGGCCTTATGACTGGTATTTTATTCCACTCTTGCCGCCCTAGTTTCCGTCATACCGGTGTTATGTTCCTTGATTTTGCGTTCCTTACGCGGTTGGGTGATTTATGGGACCCCCTTGACAGTTCGCTTTGAATAAAACTTCTCCAGCAAGGCCCAACCTTGGTTTTACCATTTGCCTCACCACCACCTATACCCTTCCCTTGGGTTGGCCAACCCGAGGGTCATCTTTATTTTAGCCCCCCCGGGCCAGTGCTTCTCTAAGTGCTGGTCCGAACTGAGCCACCTGCGGGGCCCCCTCGGGGAAACTCGAGGTTGGTTTTACTCGTAGCTAGTCTCCTCCGGTGTTGCCCTGAGAACAAGATATGTGCAGCTCCTATCGGGATTGTCGGCACATCGGGCGGCTTTGCTGGTCTTGTTTTACCATTGTCGAAATGTCTTGTAAACCGGGATTCCGAGACAGATCGGGTCTTCCTGGGAGAAGGAATATCCTTCATTGACCGTGAGAGCTTGTGATGGGCTAAGTTGGGACACCCCTGCAGGGTATAAACTTTAGAGACCCGTGCCTGCGGTTATGTGGCAGATGGGAATTTGTTAATGTACGGTTGTAGATAACTTGACACCAGATTCGAATTAAAATGCACCAACCGCGTGTGTATCCGTGATGGTCTCTTTTCGGCGGAGTCCGGGAAGTGAACACGGTTGGGTTATGTTTGACGTAAGTAGGAGTTTAGGATCACCTCTTGATCATTGCTAGCTTCATGACCGTTCCGTTTGCTCTCTTCTCGCTCTTATTCACGTATGTTAACCACCATATATGCTTAGTCGCTGCTGCAACCTCACCACTTTACCCCTTCCTTACCCATTAAGCTTTTCTAGTCTTGATACCCTTGGTAATGGGATTGCTGAGTCCTCGTGGCTCACAGATTACTACAACAACAGTTGCAGGTGCATGTTATGCGATGATCATGACGCAAGAGCGATGTCTACTTGTTTGGGAGTTCGTCTTCTGCTTCTTCTTCGATCAGGGGAGAGGTTCGAGGTCGGCAGCCTGGGTTAGCAGGGTGGATGTCGTTTGAGTTTCTGTTTGTTTTTTCATCCGTAGTCGGATGGTGCTCTTATGTAAGATGATGTTGTATTTGTGTGGCATTGTATGCCTTTGGTATGTATCCCCATCTATTATGTAAGGTTGATGTAATGATATCCACCTTGCAAAAGCGTATCAATATGCGGTTCTATCCTTGGTGGGACCTTCGAGTCGCTTTAGGATAATATCGCATATTGGGTGTGACAAGTTGGTATCAGAGGCTCGACCGACCATAGGAGCCCCCTTGATTGATCGTGTAGTTTGGTCGTTGTTGAGTCTAGAAGAAAACTGTTTTCGAAGTCTAGTTATATCAAAGAGTAGGAATTCTTTTTACTCCTCATCCCCTTCGTCGCTCTGGTGAGAAATCTTGTCGTAGGTGTTTTGAATTACTTCTCTTCCCCTTCAAACTTTCTTTAGGATCACGGAGTTGTTTTTCCGGTCGTTGGTTCTCAGCTCTTTTATCCGGTGCATTTCTCGTCAAGTTGACTCGACCCTCTGGGTGTTTTGCAAGATTAAACCTCATTTCTTTATCAACGAAGTTGTTTCCCCGTCCTTAGTTGTTTTCTTTTTCCCACCCGCCCACCCCTTTTCATCTCGGAGCCGGAGTCCGTAATTGAGTATCCATCCTACTCGTGCGAAGTCTTTGCGTTCTTTCCTCAATGATTTCAACCGGTGTTTTCTCTTAAGTTATTCATAGGTTTTTCCCCTTCCATGTTGCCTTTGTTTTCCCGCCCTCCCACCCTCTTCTTCCCGGAGCCTGAGTCTCTTTCGAGAATCAATTTCATTTGTGCGGAACCTCTTCAGTCTTTCGTAAATTATCTCAACCGGTGAATTCTCGTCTCGTTTGACATTCATCATCTCTTTTTCTTTTCCGGTGGACTCAATTCAAGTTTTTCGGTGTTGATCGTATTCTTCTCCTTGGATCAAGTGTTCTCCTTGCTCGTTTGCCTCTCAACATTCAATCATTCTGGAGTTTGGAAGACATCTCAGGAGATTCGTCTGTGTTCCAATTAAGTCGAGGTTGTCACCTCATTCAAATGTTTCAATTGTTCCAGTGCATCATATACCTCTTCAACAACCCTTTGCAATGGTGTTTTTCTCTTAAGTGGACCCTAACCCACAGGTCTTTTTTATAGGATCTTACCTGACTCTTCTAATTCTCCCGGGGTTATTTCCAAATTCTTTTCAGAGTTTGACGTAAGTATGAATTTCATCAGTCAGATCTTTTCCAAGATTGATTTCAAATCATTTTCATTGTTGGCTCAACCTCTTTGTTTGTCATTCTACCGAAGTACCTCAGAAAATTTGGTGTTGTTCCTCGTCGTCATTCTCGGATTTTGAAGACCGAAGAATTTCTCTTAAATCTTGTCCTTTCTCCCGGAGATCCGCGGTGCTAACTCGTTGTTATCCTATGAAATTGTTTCCAGTCGCGCAATTCTTATCATCCATCTGGAGTATTTCAGGAGTTGCTTTCTCTCTCGATCATCCGGAGGCCATCTTTTCGGAAGATTTCTTCCTTCTAAGTTTTTAGATTCGTTCTCCAATTATTCTATCTCCGTGCCCCTTTGTTCATCTCAATATTCTTCCGGTGCTTCGTTCTAGTATTCTTCAATTGGTTCGCAATCTCTTCGTTCTTTAGTCTCTAATTCCCTCAAGTATCTTCGTTCTTTGCTAATTCTTCCCGCTGATTCATTCTCTTTAATCAGTCATTTTTGAATTTTCACGGTGGTTCGTTCAAGATTCTTTTTCTTTGATTATCATATTAATTCATTCGTTCTTTTCAATCCTATCGGTGGTTCATGAAGACTTCTCAAGTTGGCGCTATATCTCTCTTCGATCCTTTTCAAGAAGAATAAGTTGCATGCCAAATCTGTTTGTCATCAATTTAATTTGATAAAGGATAAGCATACAATAAATCTTATTCTTATTTCATCCAAGTGTGTAATCCCTTCCCTTCAGAGTTTGTTCGTGAGGAATAAATTCTAGTTCCAAGTTTTTCATCTTTTCTTTTCCGGAGTTCAAATTTCCTCGGTCATTTCGTCGGAACCTCCATCTAAGTCACCGCAAGCTTTAATCTTATTCTTTCATCCTTCATTCTATCTCTTCATCCTTTTTTTGTCACCGGAGTTCTTCATGGTGGTTCTTCATGATTTAATTCATTCTGCAAGAGTTCATCAAGATTTTGTTGGTGGAGTTCAAGTATTTTTTTCTTCTCGCATCTCGAAGTGCAATTAAATCTCCGTATACTTTTGAAGTGGAGTTTTGCATTTCTTCGTTCTTCTCAGCTATCCATTCATTTCCGTTTGTGGCCGGTTATCACCTTATGATCTTGAGATGTTACCTATAAGACCAGAACAAGCTTATTCTTTTCGTTGTTGATTTTCTCAACAACTCCGTTTATACCTTCTTCTAAAGATGCTTTCAATTTCATTCGTGGCACAAGTTGTCATTTTCTTCTCAGTTCTTTTCATTCCATTCTTTCAATTCTTTCGGAGGCATTACGTTGTTCATCTTGTCAAGTGTCCGTTCTTTTGATTCTCGTCAAGTGCCATCTCATCTTGTGAAGTTCTTGTTTTATTCCTTCCATTTTCAGTCGGTATGCTGCCAAAATTCTATCATTCTTATTCCTTTTCTATCTGTTCTAACCGGAGTGGTTTCAGAGTCTATCTTATTCGTTGAGTTTTCAATTCTTGTCATACTCATCATTCCTTTTTTTCTAACCTAGTGCTCTCGACTTTGTTCATCTTCTCTCTTGCATTCTTACTTCACCTCTTCCTCTTTCTCTTCCGTCTCGGTCCTAAGATCTCGGGACGAGATCTCTTGTTAGTGGAGGAGAGTTGTAACGCCCCGGATTCGATGCGCCAGGTGTCTTCCAGTTATTAGTCGTTGTTGCCATGTCATTTTCTTGCGTGTTGCTTTTTGCCATGTCATCATCTGCATTTCATCTGCATGTTTTTCAAAACTTGCATCCGTTCGGGTTCCCCCGGTTCTCTCCATTGTCCGTTCTGAGTCCAACCACACTCCCATGCGCCCGCCGCCCCTCTCAGACCTTGTTTCATGAGTGGGATAAAAACGTTCTCGGAATGGGCCGAGATTTGCCGAGTGGCCTTGGTATATGACCCACAGATCGCCCGTCAAATTTGTTCCATTTGGAGGTCGTTTGATGCCCCATCAGTTAACCGCATAGCCCGAAACCCCTTTCTCTTTGCAGCCTAGCCCCTCTTCACAATAGCCCACAGCCCATCCAAACCCCCTCCATGCTCTGGGTCGTTCGATCACGATCGTGTGGGCGAAAACCGCTCCCCATTTGGACTCTCCTAGCTCCCTCTACCTATAAATATGTCTTCTCCCCCGAAAATTCCGGATCAATCCTACCCTAACCCTAGCATTTTCCCCCTCTCCGTTGCCGGACGAAAACCCCGCGGCCGGACACGTCCAGCCGCCGCCCCCAGTGAATCAGAGAGCGCCACATCCTTGCCGCCGTCTCTCTCTCTCCTCCGCGCCGCCGGGCCCGCAGGCCCATCGTCGACCCGCCCTGGGCCCGAGCCGGGCCGTGCCCCAGCGTCGCCCGAGCTGCCCGCGCCGCCGCCTGGCTCCCTCGCTGCCGGTGCGCCTCCCCGCCGCCTCGCGTCTGCCCCGCCGCCGACCGCCCTCGCCGGCGCTCCTTCGGTGACCCCCGACCTCGCCGCCCCGGTCGCCCTTCATCCCCGCCGTCATCTCGCCCGCCTCCCGCCGCCTCCCGTCGGCTCCCGCCGAGCTCGCCGTGCGCCGCCGCCGGAGGCCAGCGCCCCGCCGCCGGTTGCCTTCCGCCTCCGCCGCGCCTCCAGCCCCGCTGGTGGGCGCCTCCACCTCGCCGGACCCGCCACCGCACCGACGACCGTCGCCGGAGTTCTCATCGGAGCCGGATCAGGGGAGTGGACGAGATCCACCACTCCCCCAGACCAAACGCCCTCGTCCCCTTCCTGTACCGCGTCGTCCCGCTTCCCTCCATCCCGTTTTTCGCGAGGTAGAATTTTCTCTAAGTCCTGAGATTTCTACATCATGCATGCATCGTGTGTACCCTGTATCTTTGTTTGTACTGCTCCGTTTTGTGCGTGTAATATATCAAAATGTTCAACATGAGATGGTATTCATTTTGTTCCATTGTGCCATGATTGTTTGAGTCCATCTTGATGCCCTAATCATCATTGCAAGAGTGCTATATGATGTTAACTGCTGTCCGATAACAGAACTTGCTGTTTTGTCATTTTCGTTGCATCTTGTGTGTGCATCCTATGAGCTTGATATCTACATGAGTTTTGAGCTAAATCATGCCATCTTTAAAGTGGTGCAATCCATGTATTTTTGTGAGTCTTGTAGTGAGTGCATCGATCTCGTGAAGTAGGGTACTTGTTGTTACTGTTTTGCCAGGCTGAATCTGTTATACCATGATGCTTTGTAAACCTGCTGCTACAAGTCATTCTATGCATAATCTGGAGTTGTTCACTAAGGATGTTTTGTTACACATGTCATGCTAGATCCGTACATACCCCTGGTTGTATTTATAGCCTCCTTTAGATTTTTGTAATCTTGCTCTCAATTTGCTAAATAATGTTGTTGTCAGCCTGTTAACATTAAGTTCATTCTTGCCATGTGTTTTACTAGTGATCCATGCACCCTATGACCATGCTATTGCCATGTCTAGATTAATAATTGTGTATTCTTACTGTTGGTCACCTTGTCATGCCATGTATTTCTCTGTGGTGAGTCGTACAAGCTCACCAACATGCCTACTTATTGTTGTTCCTGCCATGTCTGAATCGGTCATATCATTTGCCATGTTTGCATGGATCCTACCATCTTTTATGTTGATCTTTGGAATTAGTTCAGTAAGGGAGATTTATTCTTTGTCTTAAGTACTAGCATTCCATGCCTTTGTTTGCCATGATATCTTGTTGTAACATGTTGTTTGATAGCTCTAAACATTGCAACATGATGTCAGTTCTGCTAAGTCAGAAACTGTTATTATATGCAATCTTGGCATGTCCTTTTGAGTATGTTCTAGTGATTTCTGGAGATAGATCAGTGTTCATGTTTTGTTAGGCTTCATTTGTACTTCATGCCCGTGCCTTTTGTTCTGATGTTGAGGTGTTGTAGCTTATTGTTTTGATGCTTGCAAGATACCTAGTTGTTGTTTTGGATAGCTTGTCCTTTAAACTTGTATAGAGTGTATGTGTTGAACCGTTGCTCCGTTTTGAGTGCGCTCTATATGAAACTCGCTTGATTTTGCATGTAGTTTCATATTACCTTGTTGCATCCTTGTTTTGATGTGTTTGCTTGATGTTTGAATGCATTTTACATCAATGGCATGCTTATCTTGTTTTGCTCATATCTTCTAGGCAGTAGCTTAGAATTAAATGAACTTTATATGTAACTTGACTAGAATCTCGTGTAAATCATCTCGGTGCATCTTAACTTACTGTTTAACAACTTGGACATAATGTTTATTCAGATCTGGATCAATTTCGAAATTTGCATGAGGACTTACCGGATTTGTTATTTGCTGGTTCCGGCCTCATTTAAACTTGCTTTGATGTGTTGTTCTTGTTTGCATCATCTCTTGCCATGAGTAGCCTCAACTAGCCTTTGTCATGCATCATGCTTAGTTGTGCATCTTGTCATGTTTATGTGTTGTGTGTTTACCTTGTTGTTTTTTTCTTTCCGGTTGTGCTCCTTCTCGTTAGTTCCTGTTTCGTTGCGATCATGAGGATTCGTTCGTCTAAGCTTGGTTCATCTTCGTGGCTTCATCTTCTTCATGGACTCGTTCTTCTTCCTTGCGGGATTTCAGGCAAGATGACCGCTACCCTGGATCTCACTACTATCATTGTTATGCTAGTTGCTTCGTTCTATCGCTTTGCTGCGCTACCTATCACTTGTTCTTCAAGCCTCCCAATTTGCCATGTCAACCTCTAACCTTTTCACCCTTCCTAGCAAACCGTTGTTTGGCTATGTTACTGCTTTTGCTCAGCCCCTCTTATAGTGTTGTTAGTTGCAGGTGAAGTTGAAGATTGCTCCATGGTGGACATGATTATGTTGGGATATCACAATATCTCTTATTTAATTAATGCATCTATATACTTGGTAAAGGGTGGAAGACTCGGCCTTATGCCTGGTGTTTTGTTCCACTCGTGCCGCCCTAGTTTCTGTCATACCGGTGTTATGTTCCTTGATTTTGCGTTCCTTACACGGTTGGGTGATTTATGGGACCCCCTTGACAGTTCCCTTTGAATAAAACTCCTCCAGCAAGGCCCAACCTTGGTTTTACCATTTGCCTCACCACCACCTATACCCTTCCCTTGGGTCGGCCAACCCAAGGGTCATCTTTATTTTAGCCCCCCCCGGGCCAGTGCTTCTTAAGTGCTGGTCCGAACCGAGCTGCCTGCGGGGCCACCTCGGGGAAACTTGAGGGCTGGTTTTACTCGTAGCTAGTCTCATCCGTTGTTGCCCTGAGAATGAGATATGTGCAGCTCCTATCGGGATTGTCGGCACATCGGGCGGCTTTGCTGGTTTTGTTTTACCATTGCCGAAATGTCTTGTAAACTGGGATTCCGAGACTGATCGGGTCTTCCTGGGAGAAGGAATATCCTTCATTGACCGTGAGAGCTTGTGATGGGCTAAGTTGGGACACCCCTGCAGGGTATAAACTTTCGAGAGCCGTGCCCGCGGTTATGTGGCAGATGGGAATTTGTTAATGTCCGGTTGTAGATAACTTGACACCAGATTCGAATTAAAATGCATCAACCATGTGTGTAGCCGTGATGGTCTCTTTTCGGCGGAGTCCGGGAAGTGAACACGGTTTTTGGGTTATGTTTGATGTAAGTAGGAGTTCAGGATCACCTCTTGATCATTGCTAGCTTCATGATCGTTCTGTTTGCTCTCTTCTCGCTCTTATTCACGTATGTTAGCCACCATATATGCTTAGTCACTGCTGCAACCTCACCACTTTACCCCTTCCTTACCCATTAAGCTTTGCTAGTCTTGATACCCATGGTAATGGGATTTCTGAGTCCTTGTAGCTCACAGATTACTACAACAATAGGTGCAGGTGCAGGTTATGCGATGATCATGACACGAGAGCGATGTTTACTTGTTTTGGAGTTCGTCTTCTCCTTCTTCTTCGATCAGGGGATAGGTTCCAGGTCAGCAGCCTGGGTTAGCAGGGTGGATGTTGTTTGAGTTTCTGTTTGTGTTCTTCATCCGTAGTCGGATGGTGCTCAATGTAAGATGATGTTGTATTTGTGTGGCATTGTATGCCTTTGGTATGTATCCCCATCTATTATGTAATGTTGATATAATGAGATCCACCTTGCAAAAGCGTATCAATATGCGGTTCTATCCTTGGTGGGACCTTCGAGTCGCTTTAGGATAATATCGCATATTGGGCGTGACAGCTACTAACCGGAGGCCCAGCCCGTATTGCTGTTTTTTTGCCTATTTTAGTGTTTCAAAGAAACGGAATATCAAACGGAGTCCAAACGGAATGAAACCTTCGGGAGCGTGATTTTTGGAACGAACGTGATCCAGAGGACTTGGAGTGGAAGTCAAGAAATAAATGAGGCAGCCACGAGGGTCGATGGCGCGCCCCCCTACTAGGCGCGCCCCCTATCTCGTGGGCCCCTCGGGCGTCCACCGACCTACTTCTTCCTCCTACATATACCCATGTACCCCAAAAACATCAGAAGCGACCACGAAAAACAATTTCCACCGCCGTAACCTTCTATATCCGCGAGATCCCATCTTGGAGCCTTCGTCAGCACTCCGCCGGAGGGGGAATCGACCATGGATGGCTTCTACATCAACACCATAGCCTCTCCAAGAGTTGTGAGTAGTTTACCACGGACCTTTGGGTCCATAGTTATTAGCTAGATGGCTTCTTCTCTCTCTTTAAATCTCAATACCATGTTCTCCTCGATCTTCTTGGAGATCTATTTTATGTAACTCTTTTTGCGGTGTGTTTGTCGAGATCCGATGAATTGTGGGTTTATGATCAAGTTTATCTATGAGAATTATTTGAATCTCCTCTGAATTCTTTTATGTGTGATTAAGTTATCTTTGCAAGTCTCTTCGTATTATCAGTTTGGTTTGGCCTACTAGATTGATCTTTCTTGCAATGGGAGAAGTGCTTAGCTTTGGGTTCAATCTTGCAGTGTCCTTTCTGAGTGACAGCAGGGGCAACAAGGCACGTATTGTATTGTTTCCATCGAGGATAAAAAGATGGGGTTTATATCATATTGCATGAGTTTATCCCTCTACATCATGTCATCTTTCTTAATGCGTTACTCTGTTCTTTATGAACTTAATACTCTAGATGCATGCTGGATAGCGGTCGATGTGTGGAGTAATAGTAGTAGATGCAGGCAGGAGTCGGTCTACTTATCAAAGACGTGATGCCTATATACATGATCATGCCTAGATAATCTCATAATTATTCTCTTTTCTATCAATTGTTCGACAGTAATTTGTTCACCCACCATAATACTTATGCTATCTTGAGAGAAGCCACTAGTGAAACCTATGGCCCCTGGGTCTATCTCTTATCATATAAGCTTTCAATCTACTTTTATTTTCATCTTTACTTTTCCAATCTATATTATAAAATACCAAAATTATATTTACCTTATCATATTATCTCTATCAGATCTCACTTTCGCAAGTGGCCGTGAAGGGATTGACAACCCCTTTATTGCGTTGGTTGCGAGTTCTTGTTTGTTTGTGAAGGTGCGTGGGACTTTTGAGGAGCCTCCTACTGGATTGATACCTTGGTTCTCAAAAACTGAGGGAAATACTTAAGCTACTATGCTGCATCACCCTTTTCTCTTCATGGAAAACCAACGCAAGCTCAAGACTTAGCAGTCATCATCGGTGAACATCTCCATGTTGATCGTATCTTCTATACGACTCATGTTCGACCTTTTGGTCTCTCGTGTTCCGAGGCCATGTCTGTACATGCTAGGCTCGTCAAGTCAACCTAAGTGTTTTGCATGTGTAAATCTGGCTTACACCCATTGTATGCGAACATTAGAATCTATCACACTTCACACCCGATCATCTTGCGCCTTTGATCTCCATCTTTGAGGCGCGGCATGATCACCTTCGTCACCGGCATGACACCATGATCTCCATCATCGTGTCTTCATGAAGTTTTCTCGCCAACTATTACTTCTACTACTATGGCTAACGGTTAGAAATAAAGTACAGTAATTACGTGGCATTGTCAATGACACGCGGGTCATACAATAAGTTAAGACAACTCCTATGGCTCCTGCCGTTTGTCATACTCATCGACATGCAAGTCGTGATTCCTATTACAAGAACATGATCGATCTCATACATCACATATATCATTCATCACATCCTTTTGGCCATATCACATCATAAAACATACCCTTCAAAAACAAGTTAGACGTCCTCTAATTGTTGTTGCATGTTTTACATGGCTGATATGGGTTTCTAGAAAGAACATTTCTTACCTACGCAAAAGCCACAACGGTGATATGCAAATTTCTATTTACCCTTCATAAGGACCCTTTTCATCGAATCCGGTCCGACTAAAGTGGGAGAGACAGACACCCGCTAGCCAGCTTATGCAACAATTGCATGTCAGTCGGTGGAACCTGTCTCACGTAAGTGTACGTGTAAGGTCGGTCCGGGCCGCTTCATCCCACAATGCCGCTGAACCAAGATAGGACTAGTAACGTAAGCAAATTGAACAAACCATCACACACAACTACTTGTGTTCTAATCGTGCATAGAATCTACGCATAGACCTAGCTCATGATGCCACTGTTGGGGAATGTAGCAATAATTCAAAATTTTCCTATGTGTCACCAAGATCATTCTAGGATATGTTAGCAACAAGAGAGAGGGAGTTCATCTTCATACCTCTTGAAGATCGCGATACAGAAGTGTTACAAGAACGCGGATGATGGAGTCGTACTCGCGGCGATTCAAATCACGGAACATCCGATCTAGCGCCGAACGGACGGCGCCTCTGCGTTCAACACACGTACAGCCCAGGTACGTCTCCTCCTTTTTGATCCAGCAATGGGAGAGGAGAAGTCGAGGGAGAGCTCTGGCAGCATGACGGCGTGGTGGTGGAGCTTGTGGTATTTCTGCAGGGCTTCGCCAAGCTCTACGGAGGAGGATGGAATGTTGGAGGAGGGAGGGGCTGCGCCAGGGGAAGGGTGTGGCAGCCCTCCCACCCCCCACTGTTTATAGGGGAAGGGGAGAGGGGGCCGGTCCTCTTAGATCTCATCTAGGGGGGGGGGCGACCAAGGGGGGAGCTTGCCCCCCAAGTTTGATGGGAGGAACCCCCACCCCCTTAAGGTTTCCAACCCTAGGTGCCTTGGGCCCTTGTGGGGGAGCACCAGCCCACCAGGGGCTGGTTACCACCCTTTTTTCAACCCATTAAGTCCCCGGGGCAGGTGGCCCCACCCGGTGGACCCCCAGACACCTTTCGGTGGTCTCGTATAATACCGATAACCCCCGAAACTATTCCGGTGACTGAAACTGGACTTCCCATATATAAATCTTTACCTCCGGACCATTCCGGAACTCCTTGTGACGTCCAGGATCTCATCCGGGACTCTGAACAACCTTTGATAACCACATACTATTTCCTATAACAACTCTAGTGTCACCGAACCTTAAATGTGTAGACCCTACGGGTTCGGGAACCATGAAGACATGACCGAGACACCTCTCCGGTCAATAACCAACAGTGGGATCTGGATACCCATGTTGGCTTCCACATGTTCCATGATGATCTCGTCGGATGAACCACGATGTTGGGGATTCAATCAATCCCGTATACAATTCCCTTTGTCCACCGGTATGTTACTTTCCCGAGATTCGATCGTCGGTATCCCAATACCTCATTCAATCTCGTTACCAGCAAGTCTCTTTATTTTTTCCGTAATGCATGATCCCGTGACTAACTCCTTAGTCACATGGAGCTCATTATGATGATGCATTACCGAATGGGCCCAGAGATACCTCTCCGTCATACAAAGTGACAAATCCCAGTCTCGATTCGTGCCAATCCAACAGACACTTTCAGAGATACCTATAGTGCACCTTTGTAGCCACCCAGTTACGTTGTGATGTTTGGTACACCCAAAGCATTCCTACGGTATCAGGGAGATGCACAATCTCATGGTCTAAGGAAATGATACTTGACATTAGAAAAGCTCTTAGCAAACGAACTACACGATCTTGTGCTATGCTTAGGATTGGGTCTTGTCCATCACATCATTCTCCTAATGATGTGATCCCGTTATCAACAACATCCAATGTCCATGGCCAGGAAACCACAACCATCTATTGATCAACGAGCTAGTCAACTAGAGGCTCACTAGGGACATATTACGGTCTATGTATTCACACATGTATTACAGTTTCCGGTTAATACAATTATAGCATGAACAACAGACAATTATCATGAACAAGGAAATATAATAATAACCATTTTATTATTGCCTCTAGGGCATATTTCCATAACTACTACCTCGACGTCTTGCTGGATCAAGAAGGCGAGGGACGTCACCGATCTGAACGTGTGCAGAAGGCGGAGGTGCTATGCGTTTGGTACTTGATCGGTTGAAGCACGAACAAGTTAAACTACATCAACCGCGTTGTGAAACGCTTTCGCTTATGGTCTACGAGGGTACGTAGGCACACTCTCCCCCTCGTTGCTATGCATCTCCATGGATAGGTCATTGCGTGTGTGTAGAGAAAACTTTGAAATTGCATACTACATTCCCCAACAATGGCATGATGAGACAGGTCTATGCGTAGATGATATGCACGAGTAGAACACAAAGAGTTGTGGGTGGTGAACATACTGCTTATTACAAACGTCTTATTTCGATTCGGCGGTCTTGTGGGATGAAGGGGCCCGGACCAACCTTACATGTCCACGTACATGAGACCGGTTCCACTGACAGACATGCAACTTGTTTTGCATAAAGGTGGTTGGCGGGTGTCTGTTTCTCCTGCTTTAGTTGAATCGAATTTTATTGTGGCCTGTCCTTGAAGAAGGTTAAAACAACAAACTTGACGAAACACCATTGTGGTTTTTGCCGTAGGTAAGAACGGTTCTTGCTAGAAGCCCGTTGCAGCCACGTAAAACTTGCAACAACAAAGTAGAGGACGTCTTACTTGTTTTGCAGGGTATGTTGTGATGTGATATGGTCAAGACATGATGTGATATATGTTATTGTATGAGATGATCATGTTTTTAAAGTTATCGGCAGCCGGCAGGAGCCTTATGGTTGTCTCTTTATTGTATGAAATGCAAACGCCATGTAATTGCTTCACTTTATCACTATGTGTTAGGGATAGTTGTAGAAGCACTAGTTGGCGAGACGACCACGACGCTGCGATGGAGATCAAGGTGTCGAGCCGGTGACGACGGAGATCATGACGATGATTTGGAGATGGAGATCAAAAGCACGAGATGATGATGGCCATATCATGTCACATATTCTGATTGCATGTGATGCTTATCTTTTATGCATCTTATTTTGCTTAGTACGGCAGTAGCATTATAAGATGATGCCTTCACTAAATTTCAAGAAAAAAAATGTTCTCCCTGAGTATGCACCGTTGCTACAGTTCATCGTGTTGAGACACCATGTGATGATCGGTTGTGATAGACTCTACGTTTACATACAACGGGAGCAAGACAGCTTTGCACATGCGGAATACTTGGGTTAAACTTGACGAGCCTAGCATGTACAAACATGGCCTCGGAACACTGGAGACCGAAAGGTCGAACATGAGTCATATAGTAGATATGATCAACATAGAGATGTTCACCATTGAATACTACTGCATCCCACGTGATGATCCGACATGGTTTAGTTGATTTGGATCATGTATCACTTAGACAACTTGAGGGATGTTAATTTAAGTGGGAGTTCATTAGCAATTTGATTAATTGAACTTAAATTTATCATGAACTTAGTCCAGATAGTATGTGCAAATTATCTTGTAGATCAATAGCTCGCGTTGTACCTCCCCTATTTTTGATATGTTCCTAGAGAAAACTAAGTTGAAAGATAATAGTAGCAATGATGCGGACTGGGTCCATGATCTGAGGATTATAACATTGATGCACAGAAGAATTATGTCCTTGATGCACCACTAGGTGATAGACCTATTGCAGGAGCAGATGCAGACGTTATGAATGTTTGGCTAACTCGATATGATGACTACATAATAGTTTAGTGCGCCATGCTTTACGGCTTAGATCTGGGACTTCAAAAATGTTTTAAACGCCACGGAGCATATGAGATGTTCGAAGAGCTGAAATTGGTTTTTCAGACTCATGCCCGTGTCAGGATGTATGAGACCTTTGACAAATACTTTGCCCACAAGATGGAGGAGAATATCTCACCCAGTGAGCATGTGCTCAAAATGTCTGGGTACTACAATCGCTTGAATCAAGTGGGAGTTAATCTTCCAGATAAGATAGTGATTGACAGAGTTCTCTAGTCACTATCACCAATCTACTAGAACTTCATGATAAACTATAATATGCAAGGGATGACGAAAACGATTCCCGAGCTCTTCGCCATGCTGAAATCGGCGAAGGTAGAAATCAAGAAAGAGCATCAAGTGTTGATGGTTAAACACGACCACTAGTTTCAAGAAAAAGGCAAGGGGAAGAAAGGGAACTTCAAGAAGAATGGCAAGCAAGTTGCCACCCCCATGAAGAAGCCCAAAGATGGACCCAAACCTGAAACTGAGTGCTTCTACTACAAGGGAAATGGTCACTGGAAGCAGAACTACCCCAAATACTTGGCGGATAAGAATGATGGCAAAGTGAACAAAATGTATATTTGATATACATGTTATTGATGTGTACCTTACTAGTATTCATAGTAGCCCCTAGATATTTGATACTAATTCAGTTGCTAAGATTAGTAACTCAAAACAGGAGTTGTAGAATAAACATAAACTAGTTAAGGGCAAGGTGACGACGTGTGCTGGAAGTGATTCCAAGGTTGATACGACACTCCCTCTACCTTAGGGATTAGTGTTGAACCTAAATAGATGTTATTTGGTGTTTGCATTGAGCATGAATATGATTGGATCATGTTTATTGCAATACAGTTATTCATTTAAGTCAGAGAATAATTATTGTTCTGTTTACATGAATAAAACCTTCTCTGGTCATAGACCCAATGTAAATGGTTTATTGAATCTCGATCGTAGTGATACACATATTCATATTATTGATGCCAAAATATGCAAAGTTGATCATGATAGTGCAACATACTTGTGGCACGGCCGTTTAGGTCATATTGGTGTAAAGCGCATGAAGAAAGTCCATGCGGATGGACTTTTGGAATCACTTGATTATGAATCATTTGATATTTGCAAACCATGCCTCATGGGCAAGATGAAAGCACAAGTGCTCCCTGGGTGATTTTGCTAATCAATGACAACATATCTCTTGTTGGACTAACATTTTTATCAAGTACATTTCAGATGAGTTCAACAATGGCATGGCAAGGACAAGAGGATGTGGAACCCCTTTTAAATGCTAAGGACAAAGATTGGCAAAGGCTCAAGACTCTTAATTTTCATTTTAGTGATCCAAGATCACATTGAGTCCATAGGAAAGCCAATACTTTTAAAAGGGGATGAGGTGTTGCTTAATGGTCTCCTTGCTCAAAGTGCTTAGTGATATTGCTCCAAAAATCCTCAATCACTTTCTCATTTTCACATATGTCCAAAACCTGAAGTCAAACTCGGCCGCACCAATTTGATCTATCCGGCGCCACCGAGGTCATTTGACATAGCCACTGCCAGAAACCCTAATCAATTCGGTCTCACCGATATGGCTCTCGGTCTCACCGAGATGGCTTTGCAAACTCTCTGTTTCCCTTTGTAACATTTCGGTATCACCGAAATGAGTGATCGGTACCACCGAGTTCGCATTGCAAACTCTTTGTTTCCTTTTTGTAACATTTTGATCTCACCGAAATGAGTGATCGGTCCACCGAGTTTGCTTGACCAAGTCTCTGCTTGCTCATCGCTGAAATCGGTCTCATCGAGTTTATGCCATCGGTCTCACCGAGATGAGGTTTTGCCCTAGCCCTAGCACATTGGTCCCAGTGAGTTGATCACACCGGTCCCACCGAGATTCCTAACGTTCACATTTTGAACTGAATCAGTCTCACCGAGTTCTTTTATTTGGTCTGACCGAGTTGGGTCAAATATGTGTAACGGCTGAATTTTGTGTGGAGGTGATACGTCTCCAACGTATCTATAATTTTTGATTGCTCCATGCTACTTTATCTACTATTTTAGGCAATATTGGGCTTTATTATCCACTTTTATATTATTTTTGGGACTAACCTATTAACCGGAGGCCCAGCCCAGATTTGCTGTTTTATGCCTATTTCAGTGTTTCGAGGAAAAGGAATATCAGACGGAGTCAAAACGGAATGAAATCAACTGGAGAAGTTATTTTTGGAAGGAAAGCAACCCAGGGAACTTGGAGTACAGCGCATGGGAGATACGGGCTGCCCACGAGGGTGGGGGCGCGCCCCCCTGGGCGCGCCCCCTGCCTCGTGGGGCCCCCGTAGCTCCTCCGACGTACCCCATGCACCCATATATACTCTTGTACCCTAAAACTTCCAGAACAGAAGCTAGATCGGGAGTTCCGCCGCCGCAAGCCTCCAGAGCCACGAAAAACCAATCGGGACCCTGTTCCGGCACCCTGCCGGAGGGGGATCCCATCACCGGTGGCCATCTTCATCATCCCGGCGCTATCCATGACGAGGAGGGAGTAGTTCACCCTCGGGGCTGAGGGTATGTACCAGTAGCTATGTGTTTGATCTCTCTCTCTCTCTCTCTCTCTCGTGTTCTCTCTCGTGTTCCCTCTATGGCACGATCTTGATGTATCCCGAGCTTTGCTATTGTAGTTGGATCTTATGATGTTTCTCCCCCTCTACTCTCTTGTGATGAATTGAGTTTTCCCCTTTGAAGTTATCTTATCGGATTGAGTCTTTTATGAGAACACTTGATGTATGTCTTGCCGTGATTATCTGTGGTGACAATGGGATATCATGTGCCACTTGATGTATGTCTTGGTGATCAACTTGCGGGTTTCGTGACATTGGGAACCTATGCATAGGGGTTGGCACACGTTCTTGACTCTCCGGTAGTAGCTTTGGGGCACTCTTTGAAGTAATTTTATGTTGGTTGGATGAATCTGAGATTGTGTGACGCATATTGTATAATTATGCCCACGGATACTTGAGGTGACAATGGAGTATCTAGGTGACATTAGGGTTTTGGTTGATTTGTGTCTTAAGGTGTTATTCTAGTATGAACTCTTTTATAGATCGATCTGAAAGAAAAACTTTGAAGTGGTTTCGTACCCTACCATAATCTCTACATTTGTTATCCTCTATTACTGGCTTTGGAGTGACTCTTTGTTGCATGTTGAGGGCTTGTTATATGATCTATCTATGTTATTATTGTTGAGAGAACTTGCACTAGTGAAAGTATGAACCCTAGGCCTTGTTTCTTATCATTGCAATACCGTTTATGCTCACTTTTATCGCTCGTTACCTTGCTGTTTTTATTATTTCAGATTACAAATACCTTTATCTACCATCCATATTGCACTTGTATCTTCATCTCTTCGCCGAACTAGTGCACCTATACAATTTACTATTGTATTGGGTGTGTTGGGGACACAAGAGACTCTTTGTTATTTGGTTGCAGGGTTGTTTGAGAGAGACCATCTTAATCCTACGCCTCCTACGGATTGATAAACCTTAGGTCATCCACTTGAGGGAAATTTGCTACTGTCCTACAAACCTGTGCACTTGCAGGCCCAACAACGTCTACAAGAAGAAGGTTGTGTAGTAGACATCAAGCTCTTTTCTGGCGCCATTGCCGGGGAGGTTAGCGCTTGAAGGTATATCTTTAGATCTTGCAATTGAATCTTTTTGTTTCTTGTTTTAGCACTAGTTTAGTTTATAAAAGAAAACTACAAAAAATGGAGTTAGGTTTGTCTCATACGCTTCATGTTTTTAATATCTTTCGTGAGTATGATGGAAAGGAAAATTGTGCTCAAGTGCTAGAATAAGAATTACATAGAATGCTTGGCATAAAATATGTGAATGATGAGCATGATTTCAATGTTGTTAGTATGAATTCCTTTAATATCCATGATGCTAATGATATGCAAAGCCACAAGCTTGGGGAAGTTATGTTTGATGAATATGATATTTTTTGTCCCCCAAGATTTGATGAGCAAATTTACTATGATGAAAGCATGCCTCCTATCTATGATGATTATTGTGATGACACGTATGCTTTAAAGAATAATGATAACCATGAAACGTGTCATCTTGATCTTAATTTTCAATCACATGATAGTTATTTTGTTGAGTTTGCTCCCACTACTATTCATGAGAAAAAAATTGCTTATGTTGAGAGTTGTAAATTTTCTATGCTTGTAGATCATGAAAAGAATGCTTTAGGTGTTGGTTATATTGTTGAATTCATTCATGATTATACTGAAAATTCTTATGAGAGAGGAACATATGCTTGTAGGAGTTGCAATAATGTCAAGTTTCCTCTCTATGTGTTGAAAATCTTGAAGTTATGCTTGTTTTGCCATCCTATGCTAGTTTATTATTGTTCCCATAAGTTGTTTGCTCACAAAATCCCTATGCATAGGAAGTGGGTTAGACTTAAATGTGCTAGTCATATGCTTCATGATGCTCTTGTTATGTTTCAATTCTTATCTTTTATGTGAGCATCATTGTCATCATCATGCCTAGCTAAAAAGGCATTAAAGAAAAGCACTTGTTGGGAGTCAACCCAATATTTAACCTTAGTGTTTTTATGTGTCCAAATGATTATGCTACTGTAGTAATCATGTTTTATAGCTTTTGTTTCAATAAAGTGCCAAGTAGAACCTTTGGGAAGACTTGGGTGAAGTTTATATGATCTTGCTGTAGAAAACAGAAACTTTTGCGCTCACAAGAATGGCTGCCATTTTTTACTGGAAAGTGATTTTAGGTTTATTCTATTTTCAGATGATTAACAGACAAATTCCTCAGGTCCAGCAATTTATTTCAGAATTTTTGGGGTTCCAGAAGTATACGTTTGATACAGATTACTACAGACTGTTCTGTTTTTGACAGATTCTGTTTTCATTGTGTTGTTTGCTTATTTTGATGCATCTATGGCTAGTATTAAGTGGTATGAACCACAGAGATGTTAGAATACAGTAGATATTACACCAATATGAATTTAGAATGAGTTCATTACAGTACCTAAGTGGTGATTTTATTTTCTTATACTAACGGAGCTTACGAGTTTTGTTTTGAGTTTTGTGTGGTTGAAGTTTTCAAGTTTTGGGTAAAGATTCGATGGATTATGGAATAAGGAGTGGAAAGAGCCTAAGCTTGGGGATGCCCAAGGAACCCCAAGGTAATATTCAAGGACAACCTAGCAACTAAGCTTGGGGATGCCCCGGATGGCATCCCCTCTTTCGTCCTTGTTCATCGGTAACTTTACTTGGAGCTATATTTTTATTTGCCACATGATATGTGTTTTGCTTGGAGCGTCATTTTCTTTTGTTAATTTTTTGCTTACTGTTAGTTAGATTAATGTTTTTCATCTTTAGTTTCAATAAAAAAGTCAAGGATAGCCTTTGCCATACTTATTTTGCTAGTATACATGTTGCTGTTTGAAAACAGAAAGTTTACCGCTGTTGCAAAAATTCCCTAGAAAAGTCAGAGAATGGTATAACGTTAAATCTTTTTGCATATTAAGATCTGGTAAATTTATTACAGTGGGAATTTTAGTTCATAATTTTTGGAGTCAGGGAAGTATTGATACTCTTGCATTCTTTACAGACTGTACTGTTTTGGCAGATTGCTGTTATGGTTGCATTGTTTGCATATGTTTGCTTGTTTAATGATTATATTTGAGGATAGGAGTATTAATTATGCAGAGATATTTAGTATTCAATATTGAATAATAATTTTAGTGATTTGTTACAGTAGAAGATGATAAGGTTTTACATTGGTTTATACTAACCTATCTCACGAGTTCTTGTTGAGTTTGTTGTGAATGAAGCTTTTGATAAAAAGAGAAACCATGATATGAGAGGAATTAAGGAGACACAAAAGTTCAAGCTTGGGGATGCCCAAGGCACCCCAAGATAATATTTCAAGAAGTCTCAAGCATCTAAGCTTGGGGATGCCCCGGTAGGCATCCCACCTTTCCTCTTCAACAACTATCGGTTAGTATCGGTTGAGCCAAAGTTTTTTGCTTCTTCACATGAGTTGTGCTATCCTTGCATTGTAGTTTTCTTTAGCTTTGCTTGCTGTTTGAATGAAGTATCAAGATCTGAAATCCTTTAATGAGAGAGAGCCATACACAAATTAGAATTTGCTAGAATACTCTATGTGCTTCACTTATATCCTTTGAGCGTGATAATTTTTGCTCTAGTACTTCACTTATATCTTTTAGAGCACGGTGGTGGATTTGTTTTAAAGAAACTATTGATCTCTCATGCTTCACTTAGATTATTTTGAGAGTCGTTAATAGCATGGTAATTTGCTTAATGTTAATATACTTGGTATTTAAGATATGTGAAACTTTCTTATGAGTGTGTTGAATACTGAGATAAGTTTGATGCTTGATAATTGTTTTGATATATGGAGGTGATAATATCAAAGTCGTGCTAGTTGGGTGATTGTGAATTTAAAGAATGCTTGTGTTCAGGTTTGTGATTCCCGTAGCATGCACGTATGGGGAACCACTTTGTGATGAAGTCGGAGCACAATTTTATTTATTGATTGTCTTCCTTATGAGTGGCAGTCGGGGACGAGCGATGGTCTTTTCCTACCAATCTATCCCCCTAGGAGTATGTGTTTAGTGCTTTGGTTTTTGATGACTTCTAAATTTTTGCAACAAGTGCATGAGTTCTTTTGATTAATGTTGAGTCCACGGATTATACGCACTCTCATCCTTCCACCATTGATAGCCTCTCTAATACCGCGCACTTTTCGCCGGTATCATACACCCACCATATACATTCCTCAAAACAGCCACCATACCTACCTATCATGGCATTTCCATAGCCATTCTGAGATATATTGCCATGCAACTTTCCACCGTTCCATTCATATGACACACATTACTTTTGTCATATTGCTTTTTTGCATGAACATGTAGTTGACATTGTATTTGTGGCAAAGCCACCGTTCATAATTCTTTCATATATGTCACTCTTGATTCATTGCATATCCCGGTACTCCGCCGGAGGCATTCATATAGAGTCATATTTTGTTCTAAGTATCGAGTTGTAACTGTTGAGTTGTAAGAAAAATAAAAGTGTGATGATCATCATTATTAGAGCATTGTCCCAGTGAGGAAAGGATGATGGAGACTATGATTCCCCCATAAGTCGGGATGAGACTCCGGACGAAAAAAAAAGAGTGGCCATAAAAAGAAAGAGAAAAGGCCCAAATAAAAAATATGAGAGAAAAAGAGAGAAGGGACAATGCTACTATCCTTTTACCACACTTGTGCTTCAAAGTAGCACCATGATCTTCATGATAGAGAGTCTCATATGTTGTCACTTTCATATACTAGTGGGAATTTTTCATTATAGAACTTGTCTTGTATATTCCAATGATGGGCTTCCTCAAAAGTGCCCTAGGTCTTCGTGAGCAAGCAAGTTGGATGCACACCCACTTAGTTTCTTTTGTTGATCTTTCATATACTTATAGCTCTAGTGCATCCATTGCATGGCAATCCCTACTCACTCACATCAATATCTATTGATGGGCATCTCCATAGCCCATTGATACGCCTAGTTGATGTGAGACTATCTTCTCCTTTTTGTCTTCTCCACAACCACCATTCTATTCCACCTATAGTGCTATGTCCATGGCTCACGCTCATGTATTGCATGAAAGTTGAAAAAGTTTGAGATTATTAAAGTATGAAACAATTTCTTGGCTCGTCATCGGGGTTGTGCATGATTAAATACTTTGTGTGATGAAGTTAGATCTTAGCCAGACTATATGATTTTGTAGGGATAACTTTCTTTAACCATGCTATTTTGAGAAGACATGATTGCTTTGATTAATATGCTTGAAGTATTATTACTTTTATGTCAATATGAACTTTTGTCTTGAACCTTTTAGATCTGAATATTCATGCCACAATTAAGAAGATTTACATTGAAATTATGCCAAAGTATCACTCTGCATCAAAAATTCTTTTTTATCATTTACCTACTTAAGGACGAGCAGGAATTAAGCTTGGGGATGCTTGATACGTCTCCAACGTATCTATAATTTTTGATTGCTCCATGCTACTTTATCTACTGTTTTAGGCAATATTGGGCTTTATTATCCACTTCTATATTATTTTTGGGACTAACCTATTAACCGGAGGCCCAACCCAGATTTGCTGTTTTATGCCTATTTCAGTGTTTCGAGGAAAAGGAATATCAGACGGAGTCAAACCGGAACAAATTCAACTGGAGAAGTTATTTTTGGAAGGAAAGCAACCCAGGGAACTTGGAGTGCACGTCAGGGGAGATACGGGTTGCCCACGATGGTGGGGGCGTGCCCCCCTGCCTTGTGGGGCCTCCGTAGCTCCTCCGTCGTACCCCCTGCACCCATATATACTCTTGTACCCTAAAACTTCCAGAATAGAAGCTAGATCGGGAGTTCCGCCGCCGCAAGCCTCCAGAGCCACGAAAAACCAATCGGGACCCTGTTACGGCACCCTGCCGGAGGGGATCCCATCATCGGTGGCCATCTTCATTATCCCGGCGCTATCCATGATGAGGAGGGAGTAGTTCACCCTCGGGGCTGAGGGTATGTACCAGTAGCTATGTGTTTGATCTCTCTCTCTCGTGTTCTCTCTCGTGTTCCCTCTATGGCACGATCTTGATGTATCCCGAGCTTTTCTATTGTAGTTGGATCTTATGATGTTTCTCCCCCTCTACTCTCTTGTGATGAATTGAGTTTTCCCCTTTGAAGTTATCTTATCGGATTGAGTCTTTTATGAGAACACTTGATGTATGTCTTGCCGTGATTATCTGTGGTGACAATGGGATATCATGTGCACTTGATGTATGTTTTGGTGATCAACTTGCGGGTTTCGTGACATTGGGAACCTATGCATAGGGGTTGGCACACGTTCTTGACTCTCCGGTAGTAGCTTTGGGGCACTCTTTGAAGTACTTTTATGTTGGTTGGATGAATCTGAGATTGTGTGACGCATATCGCATAATCATGCCCACGGATACTTGAGGTGACAATGGAGTATCTAGGTGACATTAGGGTTTTGGTTGATTTGTGTCTTAAGGTGTTATTCTAGTACGAACTCTTTTATAGATCGATCCGAAAGAATAACTTTGAGGTGGTTTCGTACCCTACCATAATCTCTACGTTTGTTCTCTGCTATTAGTGGCTTTGGAGTGACTCTTTGTTGCATGTTGAGGGCTTGTTATATGATCTATCTATGTTATTATTGTTGAGAGAACTTGCACTAGTGAAAGTATGAACCCTAGGCCTGTTTCCTATCATTGCAATACCGTTTACGCTCACTTTTATCGCTTGTTACCTTGCTGTTTTTATTATTTCAGATTACAAATACCTTTATCTACTATCTATTTGCACTTGTATCTTCATCTCTTCGCCGAACTAGTGCACCTATACAATTTACCATTGTATTGGGTGTGTTGGGGACACAAGAGACTCTTTGTTATTTGGTTGCAGGGTTGTTTGAGAGAGACCTTCTTCATCCTACGCCTCCTACGGATTGATAAACCTTAGGTCATCCACTTGAGGGAAATTTGCTACTGTCCTACAAACCTGTGCACTTGCAGGCCCAACAACGTCTACAAGAAGAAGGTTGTGTAGTAGACATCAAGAGGCTATATATACCCCTCCACCCCCTTCCCCATTTGAGTGAGAGCCATTAGAACGTGCCTACACTTCCACTACTCATTTTCTGAGAGAGAACCACCTACTCATGTGTTGGGACAAAGACATTCCAATCCAAACACAAGAATCTTGATCTCTAGCTTTCCCCAAGTTGCTTTCCACTCAAATCATCTTTCCACCATAGCCTAATCTGTGAGAGAGAGTGGAGTGTTGGGACTATCATTTGAAGTAAAAGAGCAAGGAGTTCATCATCAACACCTCATCTATTACCTTTTGGAGAGTGGTGTCTCCTAGATTGGTTAGGTGTCACTTGGGAGCCTACGTCAAGATTGTTGAGTTGAACCAAGGAGTTTCTAAGGGCAATGAGATCGCCTACTTCATGAAGATCAACCCAAGTGAGGCAAGTCCTCCATGGGTGATGGCCATTGTGGGATAGACAAGGTTGCTTCTTCGTGGACCCTTCGTGGGTGGAGCCCTCCGCGGACTTGCGCAACTCTTACCCTTCGTGGGTTGAAGTCTCCACCAACGTGGATGTATGATAGCACCACCTATCGGAACCACACCCAAAATCTCCGTGTCTTCATTGCGTTTGCACACTCCAATCCCATCCCTTTACTTTCTTGCAACTAGCATGCTTTACTCTTTCCGCTGCTTATACTCTTTCCATGCTTGCTTCAAGTGCGTTGGGAATGTTTAAAATTGTGCTAATCTTCAACGTCAACTTGAAAATCATAAAAACTGCTACTTTTGCTTGTTGAGGGTCTAATCACCCCCTCTAGACACCTCTTCTCGATCCTTTCAATTGATATCAGAGCTTTGGTTTCCATTGCTTTGGTTTAATCACCATTGGAGGAAGATGGATGAGTCTACGATTGGGAGTATTAGACATAGAGTGCCTATGCTTGCCGGAGAGTTCTTTAATGCTTGGAAAAATGAGATGCATGAGATTTTCAATGAATATGATTTGAACAAGTACATTACTAGCCCTTGTGCTCCTCCTATTGATCCTTTGCATCCTACCTCGGATGAGTATCTTGACATGACCCGCAATCTTAGAGCTATTAATCTTATCATAAGAGGATTGCCTAGAAATTTGCTTGTATACTTGCCTTCATTTGAATGTGCTTACACTACATGGAGATATCTTGAGGAACACTTTCCAAACAAATTGAAAAATCTAGATGATATTCTTCAAAAGTCCATAGATTTTCATAAGATGAAACCTAGTGATCCTAAATTTGATGATTTCCTATTTGAGCTTTGTGATCTCATGCGTGCCAAAGGAGATGTTGGAATCATTAGTAGCATCCTTTCTCATGTCATTATAATTCATAAAGATGCACATTGTCATGATCATAAATCTAATGAATCACCTTCTCTAGGTGATGATCAATCCCAAGACGATGTTGCACATGGATATTATGATTAGGATGATCATAGTGACTTTGATCTTGATGACTCAATGAGACACTTTGGTCTTATGGCTAACCTTCGTGGTTACATGGCTGGAGGAAAGGAATGGGTCCTTGATAGTGGATGTACCGATCACATGACCAGAGACAAGGATATGTTTCGAGAGCTTGCTGAAAACAATGGTCCCCGAAAGTATGTCACTTTTGGTGATAACTCAAAGGGTAAGGTGGTTGGCCTTGGTAAGGTGGCCATCTCACATGACAGCTCCACCAAAAATGGTATGCTCGTTGAATCTCTTGGCTACAACTTACTTTCCCTATCTAGACTAGCCGATTTCGGTTTAAATGTCCTATTTACTGAAGTAGATTACCAAGTTTTTCAAAGAGATAATCATAATATGATCTTTACCAGTATACATAGAGGTGATCTATACATTGTTGACTTCACTAAAAAGGCTCAGCCTAGAACTTGCTTAATTGCTAAATTGTCTAAAGGTTAGTTGTGGCATAGAAGGTTAGATCATGTGGGCATGCGAAATCTTGATAATCTTATTAAAGGTGATCATATCTTTGGAGTTAAAGATGTCGTATTTGACAAGGATAGAATTTCCAGTGCTTGTCAAGCAGGAAAACAAGTTGGAGGAAGTCATCCTATGAAGAACATCATGACCACAAGAAGACCACTCGAGCTGCTTCATATGGATCTTTTTGGTCCCAACGCTTACTAGAGTCTCTGTGGTAACTCGTTCCGATTGGTCATTGTTGATGATTTTTCAACATTTACATGGGTATTCTTTCTTGATGATAAATCATAGGTCCAAAAGATCTTCAAGAACTTTGCTAGGAAGGCCCAAAATCAATTTGAAGTGAAGATCAAGAAGGTTTGGAGTGACAACAAAACAGAGTTCAAGAACGCCAATGTGTATACCTTTCTTGACGAAGAAGGGATTTCACATGAGTTCTCGGCTACGTACACGCCTCACCAAAATGGAGTTGTTGAGAGGAAGAACCAGACACTCATTGAGATGGCAAGAACGATGCTAGATGAATACAACATGCCAAGACATTTTTGGGCGGAAGCAGTTGATACAGATTGTCATGTAACAAATCGTCTATATCTTCACAAGATTCTTGGAAAGACTGCATACGAGCTTCTCACCGGTAACAAACCCCAAGTTGGTTACTTTCGAGTATTTGGCTCAAATTGTTACATTCTTGATAAGCATCGTCCTTTGAATTTTGCCCCTAAGTCTCATGAAGGTTTTCTACTCGGTTACAGCTCAAACTCTCACACTTAATTACCGTGTCTACAACAATTTCACCCGAAAGGTTGAAGAGACGGTGGATGTGAAGTTTGATGAATCTAACGGCTCGCAAGTAGAACAATTGCCGATTGATGTAGGAGACAAAGATCCCTCGAAAGAAATTCAAGACTTGTCTATTGGCAAGATTCGCCCAACGGAGGTGAAGGAGAGTACCTCGTCCGTTCAAGTGGAAGCCTCAACTTCACATCAAGGTGAACCACAAGTTGACTCGGAGGCATCCACAAGTGGAACACATCAAGATGAAGGAAACGAGGATGTACAACAGATGAACCTCGTCGACCTCCCTCTCCACCTCCACAAGAGAACAACAACGCCAATGACAATGAAGAAAGATAAGAGGAAGAACAAGACAATGAAGAGGATGTTCCACCCCGACCCAAACAAAAGCTTGCACGAGTTCGAGCAAGAGTCTCAAGAGATCATCCCATTGAACAAATCTTCGATGATATTCAAACTGGGAGAATTACTCGCTCTAAAACTCGTTTGGCTAACTTTTGTGAACACTACTCATTCATTTCTAGTATGGAACCTATGAAGGTTGAAGAAGCTCTTAATGCTCCGGATTGGGTGAACACTATGCATGAAGAGCTACATAATTTCGAGAGGAACCAAGTATGGATGTTGGTTGAAAAGCCCGATGAGAAGCACAATGTCATTGGAACCAAATGGGTGTTTCGGAATAAGCAAGATGAAGATGGAAAAGTTGTACGCAACAAGGCTCATCTCGTCGCTCAATGCTACACTCAAGTCGAAGGTATGGACTATGGTGAGACATATGCCCCCATTGCTAGGCTTGAGTCCATATGCATCTTACTTTCTTATGCCAATCATCATGACATTACTTTATATCAAATGGACATAAAAAGTTCTTTTCTAAATGGTGAAATTGAGGAGAAAGTGTGTAACATCCCAAATTTCCTATTTGGAATGTTATACATTAGATCATCATTGCATATCATGTTTTATTGCATTTTTGGGTTGATCCTAGAAATTCTACGCAACTCAAGGACCCGCTGGGAGAGTTGGGGATTTCGTTAATTTCATATTTGAGTTTTCTCAAATTTTGAAAAGAGGATCATTTCATTTTAATTATTTTTCTCTTCGTATATTTACTATATAAAAATAAAAGAGAGGGGATAAAATGACTTCCCCAAAATAAATAAATATTGGATGTTAAATATTAAAATCAAATAAGAATTTTTATTCGGAGTTTTATTGCTATTTTATTTGAATTAGGAAAAAATGCGTTTTTCAAAATTGCATTAGAGGTCCAAATAAATGTTCACTTTGTCCGCTATATTTTTAGAGGACGAGGAAAATTTATTTCAGGATTTTTGGAGTCAGTTTAGTATTTCTTTTATTTATTTTTCTGCGTGTTGGAATATTTTCAAAAAAGTAACCGACCTACCTGGCCATGTCCGCCTGGGACACCGAACCGGCCGACCCTTTAATGGCCGAAGGCTCGAGCCGAGTCGTCGCCCCACCGAAACCCTAGCCCGACCCCACCGCAGCCGCTGCTCGCGCCGCCGTCGCCGCTGCTCGCCACCGCCGCTGGAGCCGCTCGCCGCCACCGCCGCCGCCGCCACTGCCGCCGCCTGCTGTCACCGGAGCCACACGCCGCCACCACCGACACGTACACCAAGGTAGCCGCCAGTTTTTTTAAAACGATCGGTTTTATTTCGACAAACCCTAGATTCGTTTTTTTATTCAAATCGGTTCGGTTTTCTTTGGTTTAGTTAAATAGCGGACGTTCATCCGTACGTTCATTTTAACGAACGAAGTTCATCCGTTAGCCGCAGACAGCGAATGTTCGTTCGTTAGCCTGTTCGTCAGTTTTTCTTTTTCCAAGGTTTTTCCGCGATTATTTTCGATCGTGATTTCGGCCCTGATCTTCGTTTTAGTTTATCTTTTCACCCGTTTATCGGAATTAGGTGATGCAAGCGCCTAGATCTTTGTCGTGAAGCCCTCTTTCTGTTTAACCAACTTGAACAAGATTTTGGTACTGTAAAATTTGACTTTAGTCCAGATTAGTAAACGGATCTTGTTTCTTTCGCAGTTTGAGTTTCGTTGTTCCGTTTGATTTGATTCTTTTTGCAAACTAGAGTTCTCCAGTTGAACTTTCTGGTTAGATCTCTTATTTGAGTTTTACCTGTTCTTCTAGTTTGAGTGCTTATGTATGTTATTGTTTGTTTACGATAGAGTACCCGGAGCGCGAAGCGTGCTACTACGAGTCTCAAGGTTTTGTGGATCATCAGCAAGGCAAGTAACACTTTGATCATACCTCTTTATTACCCAATTTTATTGGATTAGAACAACCCTCAAATGTTGCATGGATAGGATCTGATTAACATGTGGGTTTTTGGCAAGTAGATGATGAGGTAGAACCTATAGCCCTATTTATTATCAAACCTTTGGGAGTTACTTTTACGTTATGCTTATATTGCTATACTATGCTCGTAGACGTGGTTTGGGTGAGTGTATCCATGATAGATGTGAGTATTGTTAATTAATGGTTAACTTAAGGTGGCTACTTAAATACACATCTGGGTAGATTTCTTGAGGCACCCTGGAGTACCCAGTGGTTGTCAGGGCACCTGGAGAATCCAGTGTTGTCCTACGATATCCCGGAGTTCCCGTGTGATCATCCTATGGTTAGCCAAGGCTCAAAGGGATCATAAGATTATTCATGCTAGAAACTTCTGTGTGCAGCCACAAGCCAATATGGGCTCTAGCATAGTTGAGTAAGTTGCGTGAATCTCTTGAAGAGGTAGACTAGAAGATGTAGTGGGTTGTAGGTGGTACTGTCTACCCAGAGTAGAGAGTTAATGCTTCAGAAAGACTGTGTCTCAAATCTCCGACCATGGATGTGTTCGAGTCTTGCGGGGAAAAGTGCGCAAACCTCTGCAGAGTGTACAAACTAATCATGGTTAGCCGTGTCCCCGGTTATGGACCTCTTGAGTATCTAGTTCTTGGATTATCATGTTGATCTCACCACTCTAAATTAAATTGATTGGGTTTAATGATGATGCTTAATTGGGATTGAGTTGGAGGAACCTTCTCAATGTTTAACAGCCACCATGATAGTTAAATGAAATTTGTTTCTTTGTTGTAGGGGAAAATTGGCTTTATGCAAAATTGTAACCATAGAGCTTTCGACCAGCCATATATGCATGTAGTGATAGCATTTATTCCGTTCATTACTCTGTGTGTAACATTGCCAGCAATTCCATGTGTTGACCCGTTTCGGGCTGCAACATTTCATGTTGCAGACTTTTTAGACGATGAGTAAGGTGCCATAGGTGGTTTTCGTTCACTCAGCTATGCCGTTGGAGTTGATGGACTCACTTTATCTTCCAAGCCTTCCGTTGTTATCGTTTTTAGATGGACTTAAGCCATATTATTGTATTAAGTTCTCTTTTCGAGACATTCAATGTAATAAGTGTGTGATTGAAACTCTATTATAAATCCTCAAGTATTGTGTGTGTCAGCATTACCGATCCAGGGATGATACTGATGCACAGAGACTAGACTGTTTGAGGTCTGGTTGCTACAAGATCGTATCAGAGCACACGCTGACTATACGACACGACCACTAAGATAAGACCCTAGATCACTACTGTCTTCTCATTTCTGACTCCTCTCCTTTTCTACTCTATAGGACGGCGGATGCAAGGAACAAGTTCACACAATCGAATGAAGATACACCTTTTGGACGACACTTGAAGGAAGTTACTAAGTACTTGAACATCGGAATACCAAGATTCACCGGGACCTACATCACCACTTTACCATAAGAGGAGCGTTGGATGATTCGAGTTCAAGTTCCAGGAAGGATGTTCATGCCAGTCACTGAGCCCATAGAGTTTTCCTTTGATGCACCAACCTGGAGTCTAGGAAAGAGCATGGAAGCCCACATCACCATGGGACGCATTGGAGAAGTTTACCACAAGGATCTTAAGGATACTATCTACCAGATTTGTGGGCGCCGAGATGAGCAATGGGAGATGATCGGCACCAGGAGGGATAGATCCATTGCAGCTTTCATCCAGGAGTTAAACCAGCACATTCATCGCCAGGAGAACCAAATGTGTGCAGGCATGATAGATCTGAAGAAGGCAATGACCAGGACCACCGAGCTGGAGGAAGAACTCAAGTCTACACGCGATGGATATGAGGAGGAAATGATGATACTTGTGGAGAAGAATGACGATTTGACAAGGAAGCTAGGAGTATTCATGGGAGGCCCCGCGCCAGGAGGAGAAGACGGCGATTCCACTTGTCCGGAGAACTACATCATCATCGACGACACCGACTCAGACCCCAATGATAGTGATGATGACTATGTTGATGAAGCTGGAGCAGATATCATGGAGTCTTCCACCGATTAAAACTTCTAGTCGACCACCATATCACTAGTAGTATTCCCCCATGTATATAGAATAGTCCGAGCACTTTTGTAATGATAGTTAGACCGATTGTATGTCCTTGTTTGAATTGATTGAAGTGATATGATTGTGTTTGTCTCATGTGCATATGGGTAGTGTTTTCCCTCTAGACCTCATTCTATTCTGTTTTCTCATCTTTTCTAAACCCATCAGATGCCTCTAAGACGTGACAAAGGATTTTCTTTCCCACTGGAGCTCACTCAGTTGATCCAGCAGTAGAATACCCTGATGTAGCCACTAGTCCAGAATCAGAACCAGGGGAACAACAACAACAACAACCCACCACCACCACCACCTATTGATCACTTAGCCCATTTTTTGAGGCTGAACCCGCCGGTGTTCTCCAGTAGCACCGAGCCAATTGTTGCAGATGATTGGCTCCGCAAGATTGGAAGGGAGTGAACACTGCAGGATGCACAGATACGGAAAGAGTGTGTTTTGCCGCACATCAGCTTGATAGACCCACAACCTCATGGTGGGAGAATTTCACATCCACTTACCCCCTTAACACTGTTACATGGGATCAGTTTCAGCAGGCTTTTCACATTGCCCATGTTTTAGCAGGAGCTATGGCCATGAAGAAGCGCGAGTTTTGCAACTTGCGCCAAGGAGGACACACAGTGGGCCAGTATGTGGATGATTTTAGTAAGTTAGCACGTTATGCCCCGGATGACGTCGCTACAGATGCCGCTAAGCAGGAGAAGTTCCTAGAAGGACCGAATGATGAGTTGAGCATGCAGTTGATGGTGGCAACCTTCAACAACTACCAGGAGTTGGTAGATAGAGCTCTCATGATTAAAGGTAAGCAGCAGCAGATTGACAACCGCAAGAGGAAGTATGGACAAGGGAAGTACAATTCAGGAGCTCAGCAGAGGCCCCGTTTTACTCCGAACTCGGGAGGACACATTCACCATAACCATGGAGGCCATAATTCCAATGGAGGGAGTTCGCATAACCATAATGGCCCCAAGAATGGGAATGGGAATGGAGGAAGCAACGGCCAGAACCGTTCCAACCCAGCAACACCCGCCAAGAAGGATCTAAGTCACATTACTTGTTTCAAGTGCGGGAAGAAGGGACATTACACCACGGAGTGTTCTGAAGCAAAGAATGGAAATGGCAATGGAAGCTCTGGGAAGAAGCCCAACCTTTCAACAGGGGACAAGTGAACCACGTTAGCATGGAGGAGGTTGAAGCACAACCAGATGCAGTAATAGGTAAGTTTTTGGTTAAGTCATTTACTACAATCGTTCTTTTTGATACTGGTGCATCACATTCATACATATCAAGGGGATTTGTGGATAAGTATAGCCTGCCAACCCAAGACCTTAGGTCACCCATGTTAGTAACCTTGCCAGGAGCAGAGTATATGGTTAGCCTATGGTGTGATCGGTTACCATTAAGGATTGGTAACTACGTGTTTCCCTCAGACCTAATCGTTTTGGAGTCATAAGGACATGATGTAATATTAGGCATGGATTGGTTGTCAAAGTATGGAGGGAACATTGACTGCACCAGTAAGTTGATTTTGCTCACCACCTCAGAAGGAAGAAGGATTAAGTATGTATCCCGGCATGTGCCGAAGAGGACTCAAGTGAATTCCTTATCAGGAGTTGTACAGGAGGAAGTACCAGTGGTGAAGGATTTCCCTGATGTATTTCCAGAGGAGTTGCCAGGCATGCCACCAGATAGAGACATTGAGTTTTTAATTGAGCTTTTGCCAGGCAGTGGGCCAATATCTGAGAGACCGTACTGGATGCCCGCAAAGGATTTGGAAGAAATTAAGAAGCAGATTAAGGAGTTACTGGATAAAGGCTATATTCACCCAAGTTCGTCACCTTGGGGATCACCAATGCTTCTAGTGGAGAAGAAGGATGGATCATTGAGGATGGTTCTTGATTATCGTGGATTGAATGAAGTAACAATCAAGAACAAGTACCCTCTGCCGATGATCAATGATTTGTTTGACCGATTGCAAGGAGCTAAAGTATTTTTTAAGATCGATCTGCGATCAGGATACCATCAGCTGAACATTCTAGAGCAGGATATACCTAAGACAGCTTTTACCACAAGGTATGGGCTATATGAGTATATCGTTATGTCATTCGGTCTGACTAACGCGCCTGCCTATTTCATGAACATGATGAACAAGGTGTTTATGGAGTTTTTGGATAAGTTTGTCATGGTGTTCATTGATGACATATTGGTCTACTCGAAGAATGAAGAGGAGCATAAGGAGCATTTGCGTTTGGTACTTGGGAAGCTTAGAGAACATCAGTTATATGCCAAGTTCAGTAAGTGTGAGTTTTGGTTGAAGGAAGTTGGATTCGTCGGACATGTTATATCCGAAGAAGGAATAGCAGTAGACCCCACCAAGGTTGCCATAGTGACAAATTGGGAATCACCCACGTCAGTTGGATAGATCCGGAGTTTTCTTGGACTCGCAGGATACTACAGAAGGTTCATTGAGAATTTCTCAAAGATTGCAAAGCCGATGAAGGAGTTGTTGAAGAATGACAGCAAGTTCAAATGGACTGACGAATGTGAGGCCTGTTTTCAGGAGTTGAAGAAACACTTGGTTACAGCCCCAGTGTTGATTCTTCCAGATCAACGCAAGGATTATCAAGTGTATTGCAACGCTTCTCGTCGAGGACTTGGAGCAGTGCTTATGCAGGAGGGGACAGTTGTTTCCTATGCCTCGCGACAGCTTAAACCCCATGAGTTGAATTATGCTACCCACGATCTGGAGTTAGCAGCCGTAGTGCATGCGTTGAAGACTTGGAGACATTTTCTCATCGGAAACCATTGTGAGGTGTACACGGATCACAAGAGTTTGAAGTATATCTTCATGCAGAAGGAGTTGAATCTTAGGCAGAGGAGATGGTTAGAGCTCATTAAGGATTATGATATGAGGTTGCACTATCATCCCGGAAAGGCTAACGTAGTAGATGATGCGTTGAGTCGCAAGAGTCATGTCAATACAGTCATGACCGGAGGATTACCCAAGGAGTTAGCAGAGGATCTTCTCGAGCTATGTTTGGAAATAGTTTCGAGAGGCTATGTAGCAGCGTTGGAAATTCAGTCTATCTTGATGGATAAGATCAGAGAATCTCAGAAGACGGACAAAGGTATTGCCAAGATAAAGGAAAGGATGAGCAAAGGAAAGGCTAAAGGATTTCGTGAGGATGAGCACGATACCTTATGGTTTGACGAACGCGTATATGTGCCTAATGACCCCGAGATCAGGAAGTTGATTCTGCAAGAGGCCCATGATTCGCCGTATTTGATTCACCTAGGAAATACCAAGATGTTTCTGGATTTGAAGGACAGTTTCCGGTGGACCGGAATGAAGAAGGATATTGCGGACAGTTTGTGATGTATGTCAGAGAGTAAAGGCAGAGCATCAGAAGCCAGCAGGATTGCTACAGTCATTGCCGATACTTGAATGGAAGTGGGACAATCTAGGCATGGATTTTATCACATGATTGCCCAGGACTCGTTCAGGCTATGACTCTATTTGGGTTGTAGTCGATCGTTTGACGAAGGTAGATCATTTCATACCAGTGCTAAGTTGCAAAGATATACATGACCAGGATCGTATGTCTGCATGGAGTTCCGAGGACCATTGTATCAGATAGAGGAACCCAGTTTACCTCAAAGTTCTGGAATCAGTTGCATGAGACTTTGGGTACCAGGCTAGAGTTTAGTACACCCTTTCATCCACAGACAGATGGATAGACCGAGAGAGTCAATCAGATTCTGGAGGATATGTTGAGAGCTTGTGCGCTAGATTATGGATCTAGTTGGGATGACAATTTGCCATATGCAGAATTCTCTTGTAACAACAGTTATCAAGCCAGTTTGAAGATGGCCCTTTCGAAGCTTTGTACGGAAGAAGGTGCAGGACACTGTTGTTATGGGATGAAGTTGGAGACCGTCAGTTGTTTGCACCAGATTTGATTAAGGAGTCTGAAGAGAAGGTTAAGCTGATTCGTGATAGACTCAAGGTAGCCCAGTCCAGGCAGAAGAGCTATGCAGATTCGAAATGCAAGGATACAATTTATGAAGTCGGAGACAAAGTGTATCTTTGTGTGTCCCCACTTTGAGGAGTTAAGCGTTTTGGAGTTAAGGGAAAGTTAGCACCATGTTTTGTGGGACCATACAAAGTTTTGGAGCGTATGGGAGAAGTTGCTTACAAGTTGGAATTTCCCGAAGGATTGTCAGGAGTTCATGATGTGTTCCACATTTCCTAGTTTAAGAAGTGCCACGCAGAGATGGCCGATATTCCTCTAAGAGATACAGTGCCGCTGGAAGCGATTCAGTTGGATAACGATTTGACCTACGAGGAGAAACCAGTGAAGATTCTCGAGTTTGCCAGCAGAGTCACACGCAACAAGGTTATCAAGTTCTGCAAAGTTTAGTGGAGCCATAATACTGAGGATGAAGCCACCTGGGAACGAGAGGAAGACCTACGGAAGGACCACCCGCACCTATTCTCTAGCCAACCCGAATCTCGAGGGCGAGATTCATCTTAAGGGGGGTAGGTTTGTAACATCCCAAATTTCTAATTTGGAATGTTATACATTATATCATCATTGCATATCATGTTTTATTGCATTTTTGGGTTGATCCTAGAAATTCTACGCATCTCAAGTACCCGCGGAGAGAGTTAGGGATTTCGTTATTTTCATATTTGAGTTTTCTCAAATTTTGAAAAGAGGATCATTTGGTTTTAATTATTTTCTCTTTGAATATTTCTTACATAAAAATAAAAGAGAGGGGATAAAATGACTTCCCCAAAATAAAGAAATATTGGAGGTTAAATATTAAAATCAAATAAGAATTTTTATTTGAATTGGAAAAAATGCATTTTTCAAAATTGCATTAGAGGTCCAAATAAATGTTCACTTTGTCCGCTATATTTTTAGAGGTCAGGGAAATTTTATTTCAGGATTTTTGGAGTCCATTTAGTATTTCGTTTTTTTTTCTGCACGTTGGAATATTTTTTTTAAAAAGTAACCGACCTACCAGGTCGTGTATGCCTGGGACACCGACCCGGCCGAACCTTTAAAGGCCGAAAGCCCGAGCCAGACCCCGCCGCCAGCCGCCGCCGCCGGCGGCACGCGTCGCCACCACCCGCCGGAGCCGAAGCCGCACGCCGCCGCCGGAGCTAGCCGCTACCTCCGACACGTACACCGAGGTATCCGCCGGTTTTTTCAAAACCGATCGGTTTTATTTCGAAAAACCCTAGATTCATTTTTTTATTTAGATCGGTTCGGTTTTCTTCGGTTTAGTTAAATAGCGGACGTTCGTCCATACGTTTGTTTTAACGAACGAAGTTCATCCGTCAGCCGCAGACAGCGAACGTTCGTTCGTTAGCCTGCTCGTCAGTTTTTCTTTTTCATGGGTTTTTCCGCGATTATTTTCGATCATGATTTCTGCCCGTATTTTCGTTTTAGTTTATCTTTTCGCTCGTTTATCGGAATCAGGCGATTCAAGCGCCTAGATCTTCGTCTCGAAGCCCTCTTTCTGTTTAACCAACTTGAACAAGATTTTGGTACTGTAAAATTTGACTTTAGTCCAGATTTGTAAACGGATCTTGTTTCTTTCATAGTTTGAGTTTCGTAGTTCCGTTTGATTTGATTCTTTTTGCAAACCGGAGTTCTTCAGTTGAACTTTCTGGTTAGATCTATTATTTGAGTTTTACCCATGCTTCTAGTTTGAGTGCTTATGTATGGTATTGTTTGTTTACGATAGCGTACCCCGCAGTGCGAGGCGTGCTACTACGAGTCTCTAGGTTTTGCGGATCATCAGCAAGGCAAGTAACACTTTGATCATACCTCTTTATTACCCAGTTTTATTGCATCAGATCAACCCTCAAACATTTCATGGTTAGGACTGATTAACATGTGGGTTTTTGGGAAGTAGATGATGAGGTAGAACCTATTGCCCTGTTTATTATCAAACCTTTGGGAGTTACTTCTACGTTATGCTTATATTGCTATGCTATGCTCGTAGACGTGGTTTGGGTGAGTGTATCCATGACAGATGTGAGTATTGTTAATTAATGGTTAACTTAAGGTGGCTACTTAAATACACATCTGGGTGGATTGCTTGAGGCACCCAGGAGTACCCAGTGGTTGTCAGGGCACCTGGAGAATCCAGTGTTGTCCTAGGATATCCCGGAGTACCCGTGTGATCATCCTATGGTTCGCCACCCAGGCTCAAAGGGATCATAAGATTATTCATGCTAGAAACTTCCGTGTGTAGCCACAAGCCAATATGGGCTCTAGCATAGTTGAGTAAGTTGCGTGAAGCTCTTGAAGAGGTAGACTAGCAGATGTAGTGGGTTGTAGGTGGTACTGTCTACCCAGAGTAGAGAGTTAATGCTTTAGAAAGACTGTGTCTCGAATCTCTGACCATGGATGTGTTCGAGTCTTGTGGGGAAAAGTGCGCAAACCACTGTAGAGTGTACAGACTAATCATGGTTAGCCGTGTCCCCGGTTATGGACATCTTGAGTATCTGGTTCTTGGATTGTCATGTTGATCTCATCACTCTAAATTAAATTGATTGGGTTTAATTATAATGCTTAATTGGATTGAGTTGGAGGAACCTTCTCAATGTTTAACAACCACCATGATAGTTATATGAAATTTGTTCCTTTGTTGTAGGGAAAAATTGGCTTTATGTAAAATTGTAACCATAGAGCTTTCCACCAGCCATATATGCATGTAGTGATAGCATTTATTCTGTTCATTACTCTATGTGTTACATTGCCAGCATATTCCATGTGCTCACCCATTTTGAGCTGCAACATTTCATGTTGCAGACTTTTCAGACAAGGAGTAAGGTGCCATAGGTCGTTGTCATTCACTCAGTTATGCCGTTGGAGTTGATGGACTCACTTTATCTTCCAAGCCTTCCGCTGTTATCATTTTTAGATCGCCTTAAGCCATATTATTGTATTAAGTTCTCTTTTCAAGACATTCGATGTAATAAGTGTGTGATTGAAACTCTGTTATAAATCCTCAAGTACTATGTGTGTCAGCATTACTAATCCAGGGATGACACTGATGCACAGAGACTAGACTGGTTGAGGTCTGGTCGCTACAAAGTGTATCTTAAATAACCTCTTGGCCTTGTTAATCATAAGAAACCTGATCATGTTTACAAACTTCACAAAGCTCTTTATGGTCTTAAACAAGCTCCTAGAGCATGGTATAAATGCTTGACTAAGTTCCTTATTGAAAAAGGCTTTGAAATTGGAAATTTTGATTCTACACTTCTTACTAAAAGGGTTAACAGTGAATTATTTGTGTGCCAAATTTATGTGGATGATATCATATTTGGTTCAACTAACCCTCATTTTAGTGAAAAGTTTGGAAGGTTAATGTCGGAGAAGTTTGAGATCTCTATGATGTGTGAACTCAAATTCTTTCGTGGTTCGCAAGTCAAGCAAACTAAGGAAGGTACCTTTGTTTCCCAAAAAAAGTACACCAAGGACTTATTCAAGAAGTTTAACATGCAAGAAAGCAAAGGTATGAAAACACCCATGCCTACTAGTGGACATCTTGACTTGACTAAGGATGGCAAACTGGTTGCCCAAAAGGTTTACCGCTCTATGATTGGTTCATTGTTATATCTATGCGCCTCCCGTCCCAATATCATGCTAAGTGTGTGCATGTGTGCACGATATCAAGCGGCCCCTAAATAAAGTCATCTTAAGGCTGTGAAAAGGATAGTGAGATACTTAATTCATACACCAAACTTTGGCATTTGGTACCCTAAGAGGTCTTCTTTTGATCTTGTTGGCAACTCCGACCCGGACTATGCCGGAAATAAGGTTGATAAAAAATCCACTTCGCGTACTTGTGAATTTCTTTGTAGATATCTTGTATCTTGGTCCTCCAAGAAACAAAACTCGGTATCCTTATCCACTGCCGAAGAGGAATACATTGCCGCAGGTTCATGTTGTGGTCAATTACTTTGGATGACCCAAACCATTAAAGACTATGCGATACATGTGAAACATGTTCCATTGCTTTGTGACAATGAAAGTGCTATTAAGATTGCTCATAATCCCGCGCAACATTCTCAGACTAAGCATATTGAAGTTCTTCATCATTTCATTTGAGATCATGTTGCTAAAGGAGACATCAATCTTAAGCATGTTTGTACCGATAATAAATTGGCGGATATATTCACCAAACCGCTTGATGAGAAAGTGTTTTGTCGTTTGAGAGATGAACTGAACATCATTGAGGCCTCAAACTTGGAGAAGGAACTCCATCTAGGTGCATGCAAGGCATGAGCCTTTCTATGACTAAATCTTGATATTTCTTTTAATATGATGATCATATGTCTTGGATCCATACTTGTACCCTTGCATGTTATCTAACCCTTGTACGTACTTGGATGAGCCCAAATCCATGAGATTGCGAGTCACTCACATCTTAAGCAATCTCTACATCACCAAGTTTCTACTATATGGTTGTGAAATACAAGGAAGAATGACCTTGATAACCCACAAGTGTAGGGGGTCGTTTGTAGCCTTCTTCGATAAATAAGAGTATCGAACCCAACGAGGAGATAAAGGTAGAACAAATATTCCCTCAAGTTCTATCGACCACCGATAAAACTCTACGCACACCTAACATTTGATGTACTTAGGACAAGAATGACACTATTTTGCGAGAATAAAACTATGAGTACTTTGCGAGAATAAAACTAAGAATAAAACGCAAGGTAGTAAAATTATATAGCTTTTGTCAACAATAAAGTCATTTGTTCCTAGGCAATCGATAACAAGTACCGATAATCATTCTTGCAATTTTATATGAGGGAGAGGCATGAGCTAACATACTTTCTCTCCTTGGATCATATGCACATATGATTGGACCCCTAGCAAGCATCCGCAACTGCTAAAGATCATTAAGGTCATGAAACCCAACCATAGCATTAAGTATCAAGTACTCTTTACTCCCATACACCATAACCCACTTATCCGCATTTAGGCTGCTGTCACCCACGCAACACCGACAATAAGCAAACCATGAACATATTGCAACACCGGGGACCCCTCCTGTTTGCATGAGATGGAGGGCACCGTAGGATAGCACCATACATAAAATATACAATCATACCAACCAAGATCGCGATTAACCCACGGGAGAAAACGAATCTACTCAAACATCATAGGATAGCCAAATATCATTGGGAAATAATATATGGAGTTGAGCACCATGTTTAAGTAGAGATTATAGCGGGGAGAAGGGGTGTTACAGTGCTGCATAGAGGGGGAGAAAGTTGGTGTTGACGGTAGCAAGATTGGTGATGTAGAACGATGTCATGATCCTTGCCCCGGCGACGTTCCGGCACCACCGGGAGAGAGGGGGAGAGAGCCCCCCTTATTATTCTTCTTCCTTGACCTCCCCCTAGATGGGAAGAGGCTTTCCCCTCTGGTCCATTGCCATCATGGTGGCGGAGGGGCGAGAGCCCCTCCGAGATTGGATATGTCTCTGTCCCCTTCTGTTTCGCGTTCCATGGATCTGGCCCTTCACGATTTCTTAAATTCTCGGATATCCGTAACTCCGATTGCGCAGAAATTTTTACATGACTTTTTCCATAAATGATCTTTATTTCACCAGAAGAAGGGCCCCAACCGACCTTTGAGGTGGGCATAAGACACCTGGGCACGCCTGGGCCTGGTGGGTTGTGGGCACTATGGGCCCCTGTTTGCGTTGATTCCACCTCCCAAAAATCACATAAATTCCAAAATAATTCTCCATAACTTTTTATCGCGTTTGGACTTTGTTTGATATGGATTTTCTGCAATACAAAAAACTTGCGACAAGTTACCAAAAGTGTATAAAAGTTGTATAGATATTGGCATGAAACAATCAAAAAATATAGATACGGCAACGACGCATCAGCATCCCCAAGCTTAATTCTTGCTCGTCCTCGAGCAGGTAAATTATAAGAAAGATAATTTTTCATGTGGAATGCTGCCTAGCATAAACTTGATCATGTATCTAATCATGGCATGAATATTAAGGCATAGGTGATTCAAAGGAATAGTCTAAAATTTGACAAAGAGACATCAATACTGAGGCATCCCAATAAACAATCATGTCTTTCAAAATATCAATGCTAAAGAACATTATCCCTGCAAAATCATATAGCTTTGTGCTACGTCTTGAGATTGCGTTGGTTTTTACCTTGAAGAGGAAAGGGTGATGCAGCAAAGTAGAGTAAATATTTCCCTCAGTTTGAGAACCAAGGTATCAATCCAGTAGGAGACAATGCACAAGTCACCAAATACCTGCACAAACAATCAAGAAACTTGCACCCAACGTGATAAAGGGGTTGTCAATCCCTTCACGGTTACTTGCAATGTGACATCTGATAGAGATAGATAAATGGTAAAGTAAATATTTTTGGTATTTTTGGTTTATAGATCGGAAAGTAAAAGATTGCAAAATAGTAGATCGTAAACTAGTATGATGGAAAAAAGACTTAATATGATGGAAAAGATACTTAATATGATGGAAAAGAGACCCAGGGGCCATAGATTTCACGAGTGGCTTCTCTCAGGATAGCAAATAATATGGTGTGTGAACAAATTACTTCCGAGGAATTGATAGAAGAGCGCATAATTATGACGATATCTAAGGCAATTATCATGAACATGGGCATCACGTCCGTGTCAAGTAGACCGAAACAATTCTGCATCTACAACTATTACTCCACACATCGAACGACTCCTGCCTGCATCTAGAGTATTAAGTTCATAAAGAACAGAGTAATGCATTAAGTAAGATGACATGATGTAGAGGAATTAACTCAAGCAATATGATGAAAACCCCATCTTTTTATCCTCGATGGCAACAATACAATACGTGCCTTGCTGCCCGTAGTGTTACTGGGAAAGGACACGCAAGATTGAACCCAAAGCTAAGCACTTCTCCCATTGCAAGAAAAACTAATCTAGTAGGCCAAACTAAACCGATAATTTGAAGAGACTTGCAAAGATATCAAATCATGATATAAGATTTTAGAGAAGACTTAAATATATGCATAGATAATCTGATCATAAATCCACAATTCATCGGATCTTCGGAAACACACCACAAAAGAGTATTATATCGAATAGATCTCCAAGAACATCGAGGAGAACATGGTATTGAGAATCAAAGAGAGAGAAGAAGCCATCTAGCTACTAGCTATGGACCCGTAGGTATGTGGTAAACTACTCACGCTTCATCGGAAGGGCAATGGTGTTGATGTAGAAGCCCTCCGTGATTGAATCCCCCTCCGGCAGGATGCCGGAAAAGGCCCCTAGATGGGATCTCACGGGTACAGAAGGTTGTGGCGGTGGAGAAGTGTTTTTGTGGCTCCCCCTGATGGTTTCGGGGTATAAGAGTATATATGGGTGAAAGAATTAGGTCAGGAGACCCACGAGGGGCCCATGAGGTAGGGGGCGTGCCCTACCCCCCTAGACGCGCCCTCCACACTTGTGGCCGCCTCGTTGCTTCTCCGACTTCATCTCCAAGTCTCCTGGTTTGCTTCTGGTCCAAGAAATATCATCACAAAAGTTTTATTCCGTTTGGACTCCATTTGGTATTCTTTTTCTACGAAACTCTAAAACAGGCAAAAAAACAGAAACTGGCACTGGGCTCTAGGTTAATAGGTTAGTCCCAAAAATAATATAAAATAACATATTAATGCATATAAAACATCCAAAACAAATAATATAATAGCATGGAACAATAAAAAATTATAGATACATTGGAGACGTATCAGGCATCCCCAAGCTTAATTCCTGCTCGTCCTTGAGTAGGTAAATGATAAAAACAGAATTTTTGATGTGGAATGCTACCTAACATATTTATCCATATAATTCTCCTTATTGTGGCATGAATGTTCAGATCTGAAAGATTCAAAACAAAAGTTTAATATTGGCATAAAATCAATAAAACTTCAAGCATACTAACAAGGCAATTATGTCCTCTCAAAATAACATGGCCAAAGAAAGCTTATGTCTACAAAATCCTATAGTCTGGCTATGCTTCATCTTCATCACACATAATACTCAAATCATGCACAACCCCGATGACAAGCCAAGCAATTGTTTCATACTTTTGATGTTCTCAAACTTTTTCAACTTTCACGCAATACATGAGCGCGTGAGCCATGGACATAACACTATGGTGGAAGAGAATATGGTGCTTGAGGAGAAGACAAAAGGAGGGAGATAGTCTCACATCAACTAGGCGTATTAATGAGCAATGGAGATGCCCATCAATAGATATCAATGTGAGTGCGTAGGGATTGCCATGCAACAGATGCACTAGAGCTATAAGTTTATGAAAGCTCAAAAACAAACTAAGTGGGTGTGCATCCAACTTGCTTGCTCATGTAGACCTAGGGCATTTGAGGAAGCCCATCATTGGAATATACAAGCCAAGTTCTATAATAAAAAATTCCCACTAGTCTATCAAAGTGACAAAATTAGAGACTCTCTATCATGAAGTTCATGGTGCTACTTTGAAGCACAACTGTGGAAAAAGGATAGTAACATTGCCCCTTCTCTCTTTTTCTCTCATTTTTTTTATTTTTTTATTTTTTTCCTTTTCTCTCTTTTTTTCTTGGCTTCTTTGGCCTCTTTTTTTATTTTTCCTCACATCAGAAAATGCTCTAATAATGGTGATAATCACACTTCTATTTACTTACAATTCAAAAAATTACAACTCAATTCTTAGAACAAAATATGACTCTATGTGAATGCCTCCGACAGTGTACCGGGATGTGTAATGAATCAAGAGTGACATGTATGAAAGAATTATGGAAGGTGGCTTTTCCACAAATACGGTGTCAACTACATGATCATGCAAAGCAATATGACAATGATGAAGCGTATCATAACAACGGAATAGTGGAAAGTTGCACTACAATATATCTCGGAATGGCTATGGAAGTCTCATAATAGGTACATATGGTGGCTGTTTTGAGGAAGGTATATGGTGGGTGTATGGTACCAGCGAAAGTTGTGCGGTACAAGAGAGGCTAGCAATGGTGGAAGGGTGAGGGTGCGTATAATCCATGGCCTCAACATTAGTCATAAACAACTCACATACTTATTGCAAAAATCTATTAGTCATCGAAACGAAATACTACGCGCATTCTCCTAGGGGGATAGATTGGTAGGAAAAGACTATAACTCGTCCCCGACCGCCACTCATAAGGAAGACAATCAAAAGATATCTCATGCTCCAACTTCGTTACATAAGGATCACCATACGTGCATGCTACGGGAATCACAGACCTCAACACAAGTATTTCTCAAATTCACAATTACTCCACTAGCATGACTCTAATATCACCATCTTCATATCTCAAAATGATCATAAAGAATCAAACTTCTCATAATATTCAATGCACTTTATATGAAAGTTCTTATTACATCCCTCTTGGATGCCCATCATATTAGGACTAAATTTATAACCAAACAAATTAACATGTTGTTCTAAAGGACTCTCAAAATAATATAAGTGAAGCATGAGAGTTCATAAATTTCTATAAAATAAAGCCACTGCTGTGCTCTAAAAAGATATAAGTGAAGCACTAGAGCAATATTGCCTAGCTCAAAAGATATAAGTGAAGCACATAGAGTATTCTAATAAATCACAATTCATGCGTGTATTTCCCAAAAGGTGTGTACAAAAAGGATGATTGTGGCAAACTAAAAATCAAAGACTCAAATCATACAAGACGCTCCAAGCAAAACACATATCATGTGGTGAATAAAAATATAGCCTCAAGTAAAGTTACCGATAGACGAAGACGAAAGAGGGGATGCCTTCTGGGGCATACCCAAGCTTAGGCTTTTGGTTGTCCTTGAATATCACCTTGGGGTGCCTTGGGAATCCCCAATCTTAGGCTCTTGCCACTCCTTATTCCATAGTTCATCAAATCCTTACCCAAAACTTGAAAACTTCACAACACAAAACTCAACAGAAAATCTTATAAGCTCCGTTGGCATAAGAAAATAAATCACCACTTTAAGGTACTGTTTCAAACTCATTATTTATTTGTATTGGTGTAATATCTACTTTATTCAAACTTTTCCATGGTTCATACCCCCGATACTACCCATAGATTCATCAAAATAAGCAAACAACACATAGAAAACAGAATCTGTCAAAAACAGAACAGTCTGTAGTAATCTGTAACTCTCGAATACTTATGTAACTCCAAAAATTCTGAAAATTAGTAAAACCTGAGCAATTTGTGCACCAATCCATATCAGAAAGAATCAGATCAAAAGCACGTTTCAATAAAATTCTGGAAATTATTTACTGGGTGCAAAAGTTTCTGTTTTTCAGCAGGATCAACACAACTATCACTGCAAGCTATCCTAAATGTTTAACTTGGCACAAACAATAATTAAAAAATAAAACCACATCTAACTATAGGCTAGATGTATTATTTATTAGTAAACAGGAACAAAAAGTAACAAGCAAAAATAAAATTGGGTTGCCTCCAAACAAGCTCTATCGTTTAACGCCCTTAGCTAGGCATAAAACACGAATAGATCTAGGTATTGTCATCTTTGGCATGCAATCCATAAGTGTCTCTCCTAATAGATTCATATGGAAATTTAATTTTCTTTCTAGGAAAATGTTCCTTGCCCTTCCTTAATGTAAATTGGAATCTAATGTTTTCTTCTTTCATATCAATAATTGCACCAATCGTTCTAAGGAAAGGTCTACCAAGAATAATAGGACATGTAGGATTGCAATCTATATCAAGAACAATGAAATATACGGGCACATAATTCCTATTTTCAACAATAAGAACATCATTAATCCTTCCCATAGGTTTCTTAATAGTGGAATCCGCCAGATGCAAATTTAAAGAACAATCATCAAATTCGCGAAAACCTAACACATCACATAAAGTTTTTGGAATCGTGGAAATGATAGCACCCCAATTACACAAAGCATGACAATCATAATCTTTAATCTTAATCTTAATAGTAGGTTCCCACTCATCATAAAGTTTTCTAGGGATAGAAACTTCCAATTCAAGCTTTTCTTCAAAAGATTGCATCATAGCATCAACGATATGTTTAGTAAAAGCTTTGTTTTGTTTATAAGCATGAGGAGAATTTAACACGGATTGCAAAAAGGAAATGCAACCTATTAAAGAAAAATCATCATAATTAAATTCCTTGAAATCCAAAAGAGTGGGTTCATTGCTACTTAAAGTCTTGACCTCTGTAATCCAACTTTTATCAATTTTTGCATCTATATGTAAAAACTCCGAATCATTTGGACGCCTTTTAACTAAAGTTGAGTCATATCCAGTCCCATATTTATCAAGATTTATATTGGAAAACAAAGATTTTATAGGAGTCACATCAATCACTTTTAGATCTTCATCATTATTCTCATGAAAACTAGAAGAACATGTTTTTATAAACCGATCCTTTTTAGCACGCATCTTAGTGGTTCTTTCTTTGCACTCACCAATGGAAATTCTCATGGCTTTGAGATACTCATTGATATCATGCTTAGGTGGAATAGATCAAAGTTTCAAAGAATCAACATCAAGAGAAATTCTATCCACGTTCCTAATCAAATCATCGATCTTGAATTTTTCTTCAATCAAAGCATTAAAATTCTTTTGTGAACTCATAAATTCTTTAACACTATTCTCAAAATTAGAGGGCATCTTATTAAAATTTACATAAGAATTGTTGTAGGAATTACAATAATTATTATAGGAATTACTAGGAAACGGCCTAGGATTAAAATTACCTCTATACGCGTTATTACCAAAATTGTTCCTACCAACGAAATTCACATCCATAGATACATTATTATTCTCAATCAAAGTGGTAAAAAGTATATCATTGGGATCAAAAGAAGCACCCTTATTAGGAAATAATTTCATAAGTTCATCCATCTTTCCAATCAAAACATTAATCTCCTCAATTGCATGCACTTTTTTACTAGTGGTTCTTTCGGTATGCCATTGAGAATAATTAGCCATGATATTATCTAGGAGTTTAGTAGCCTCTCCTAACGTAATGTCCATAAAAGTGCCTCCCACAACCAAATTTAAAATATTTCTAGAAGCATAATTCAATCCGACATAGAATTTTTGTATAATCATCCACAAATTCAAACCATGTGTAGGGCAATTTTGTATCATTAGTTTCATCCTCTCCCAAGATTGTGCAACATGCTCATGATCAAGTTGCTTAAAATCGATAATATCGTTCCTAAGTGAGATGATCTTAGTTGGAGGAAAATACTCAGAGATGAAAGCATCTTTACACTTGTTCCATGAATCAATACTATTTTTAGGCAAAGATGAAAACCAAGTTTTAGCATGATCTCTAAGCGAAAATGGAAATAGCTTCAATTTAACAATATCATTATCCACATCTTTCTTATTTTGCATATCTCACAAATCAACAAAATTGTTTAGATGGGATGCGACATCTTCACTGAAATTATCATCTTTCATAACAAGATTCAGCAAAGCGACATTAATTTCACAAGATTTAGGATTAGTAGTGGGAGCAATCGGAGTACTAATAAAATCATTGTTGTTGATGTTGGAAAACTCACACAATTTAGTATTATCTTGAGCCATCGTGACAAAGCAAGCAATCCAACACACGCGCACAGAAAAGGCAAGTGAAGAAGACGAACAGAAGAGGGTCGAAGAAAAATGGAAAATCTTTTCGAAAATCATTTTAGAGGTGGGGGAGAGGAAAAGGAAAGGCGAATGGCGAATAATGTAATGCAAGAGATGAGAGTTTATGATGGGTACTTGGTATGTCTTGACTTGGCATAGATCTCCTCGGCAACAGCGCCAGAAATTCTTCCTGCTACTTCTTGAGCTTGCGTTGGTTTTTCCCTTGAAGAAGAAAGGGTGATGCAGCAAAGTAGAGTAAGTATTTCCCTCAGTTTTAGAACCAAGGTATCAACCTAGTATGAGACAACGCACAAGTCATCGAATACGTGGACAAACAATCAACAAACTTGCACCCAACACGATAAAGGTGTTGTCAATCCCTTCACGGTTACTTGCAGAAGTGAGATCTGATAGAGATAGATAAATGGTAAAGTAAATATTTTTGGTTTATAGACCGGAAAGTAAAAGATTGCAAAATAGTAGATCGGAAACTAGTATGGTGGAAAAGAGACTTAATATGATGGAAAAGAGACATAATATGATGGAAAAGAGACCCGGGGGCCATAGGTTTCACTAGTGGCTTCTCTCAAGATAACAAATAATATGGTGGGTGAACAAATTACTGTCGAGCAATTGATAGAAGAGCGCATAATTATGACGATATCTAAGGCAATTATCATGAACATAGGCATCACGTCCATGTCAAGTAGACCGAAACAATTCTGCATCTACTACTATTACTCCACACATCGACCGACTCCTGCCTGCATCTAGAGTATTAAGTTCATAAAGAACAGAGTAATGCATTAAGTAAGATGACATGATGTAGAGGAATTAACTCAAGCAATATGATGAAAACCCCATCTTTTTATCCTTGATGGCAAAAATACAATACGTGCCTTGCTGCCCCTACTGTCACTGGGAAAGGACATCGCAAGCACTACAAAAAAAAAGACACATCTGTTACATTTTGGGCCAAATGATTTTTTTTCGGTCATACTTATGACACTTCTATGATGATAATTGTGACAAAACCCGTTATCATCATAGATGTGGTGGGTCCTACTTCTATGACAAAAAATCATGATAGAAAATGGGCTTTTCATCCTGGGCGGGCCGTAGACACAGCGATGGTAGAAGCAAGGGCGAGGAAAATTTCGGGGGGTTCCCAGTTACAGTGGGTGGTCGAGGGCCGAGCGATGCGCGTTTCTCTCGTACACATACGCGTGTGTGTGTGAGGCATTGGGCTCTAACTGAATCCGAGTGAGGCGTTGGGCTCTAACTAAACCGAGCGATTGCACTAGCTACGTTGCTGAACCCGAGTGATTCCTTTGCTACTGCTGCTAACTGAAGCCGATCGAACCCTGCTGCCTCCTTCCCTTGATGAACAGTGAGTGTTGCTGGGGGTGTTTGAATGAACAGTTCCTGGTGGGGGTGGATGAACAGGACCTCATGGTTGCCTCTGGATGAATAGGACCCCGATCGATCGAGCCGGTTGGAGCTGGATGAACAGGACCCCGTGGAGGGATGGATGAATAGGACGACCCCGTGGAGGGCTGGTTGAACAGTAGCCGCTGGAGGGCTGGATGAACAGTAGCCCATGGAGGGGTGGTTGAACAGGAGCCCGTGGAGAGGGCTGGTTGAACAGTAGCCGGTGGAGTAGCGCACGATGGAGGCTGGATGAACAGGAGCCCGTGGATGAACAGTCGCACGTGGAGGCTGGAGGAGGTCGATGATGGATGAACAGTAGCCCGTGGACGCTGGAGGAGGTCGACGGTGGAGATGAGCAGTATCAGGTGGAGTCCCGTTTTGTGGTACGCCACACCCCTCCCGATGAACAGGACCCCCACTTTGACCATAGCGCTCCAACACAAGTCTGTTTCCTCCATTTTGCGGTATGCCACACCCCTCCTGATCAACAGGACCCCGTTTCGACCGTAGGAGGTCCAACAGAAGTCCATTTCCTCCGTTTTGCAGTACGCCAGACTCCTCCCGATGAACATGATCCCGTTTCAAACGTGGCCAGTCGAACACAAGGCCGTTTCCTCCATTCCGTGGTACGCTAAGCCTCATTTCCACTGACTGTTCCGTCCAAGCCGGTTGGCTCCCACGCGTTCCGTTGCCTCCTGATGAACACGACACATTCTGTTACCTCCCCATGAACACAACGACGATGCAGTGTCTCCGTTCCGACCCAGCCATGTACACGAGCCCTGGCCGTACGTATGCGTGAGTAGGCGTTCGAGACCCCGCCCATATGTACGTACGTGGCCGTATTTTCTTTCTTGCACAGTAGACACTGTACGTACGTGTACAATGCTACGTGCGCGCCTCTACTATTACACGTGCGTGGCTCTACATCGACCAGTATGTATGTACACATTCATGACCAGAATGAAAACACTACGTACGCTTCGACCAGGTGGGTCCAGACTGTCAGGCACTTCCTTGCGTGCAAAGACGTAGCTCGTCGATCCCAGCAGTCAGGGGGCGAATCGGGTTTTTTTTGCGGACGCACTTCCTTGCGTGTGAAGATGTAGCTGGTGGGTCCCAGCAGTCAGGGGGAAACATTTTTTTCGTGAAATATGGTGGCCTGTCCGGTGGGTCCCCGTTGTCAGGTGGATGAATAATTATTTTGCGCGTAATAAGGAGGCACTTCCTTGCGGCTGTCGTGGACCCAGCTGTCAACCTCTCCACGTACAGTACTCTTCCGATGGAAGTCGGTCGTTGACCACATTGATCATGCCACGCCGAGAGCTCCACGGCGGTGGACGACGGTGAGGCCTATGAAGGGGACGACGCGGAGCCGGGGAAGACACGGAAGTGGATGCCCATGCAGAGATGAGTACAAGGGTTCATTGGTTCGGCTGCGGTGTGAGGCTGTCGTCGCCATAGAATAATAGGGGGTGTGGGTGAGTGGAGGGATGGCCTGACCAGTAGTGGGAGTAGTAGGGGCGGTGAGGCATCCACGGCAACACAGCCGGCCACGGGAGGCAGGAGCAGGCTGCATGACTGGCGCTGCTTTGGGCGTCTGGAGCAAGAAGACCAGAGGTTGAAGAAGCACTACGGCTGTTGGATGGACATTGTACGGTCACTTGAGCTAGAATCATGCATATTGACTAAGTTGACAAAGCCCTCTGTCCCCGTCAACTTAGTAGGCCCACAAGTCAGCCTCCCATTGTACTGGGTCCTAGCTAGCAGGGGGAGTATTCATTTTTTTGTGCGTAATAAGGACGCACTTCCTTTTGTGCGAATATATAGCTGGTGGGTCCGAGCTGTCAGCGGCGGTAACGTTTTTTCGCAAAATACATAGGCCCTTTCGGTGGGTCCCAGATGTCAGGTGGATGAATCATTATTTTGCGCATAATTAGGAGGTATTTCCTTACATGCGGCTGTGGACCTAGCTGTCAGCCTCTCCATGCACAATCTACTTCCGATGGTGTCATTCATTGACCATGTTGACCACTCCGCGCCGAGCGCATCCAAGGTGGTGGACGACGGCGAGGCACCGAACAGCAACGAGCCGGAGATGGGAAGACCCGGGAGTAGAGTCACAGACAAAGAGGTGTATGAGGGTTAACTGGTTCTGGTGCGGTGTGGTTCAGCAGTCGGTGGAGAAGAATAGGAGGTGTGGAGGAGTGGAGGGATGTGATACGTCTCCAACGTATCTACTTTTCCAAACACTTTTGCCCTTGTTTTGGACTCTAACTTGCATGATTTGAATGAAACTAACCCGGACTGACGCTGTTTTCAGCAGAACTGCCATGATGTTATTTTATGTGTAGAAAAGAAAAGTTCTTGGAATATCCTGAAAGTCCACAGAGGCACTTTTTGGAATTAATAAGAATTTCTGGGCGAAAGAAATACACCAGGGGGCCCAGGGCCTATCCACGAGACAGGGGGGTGCCCCCCTGTAGGGCATGCCCCCCTATCTCGTGGGCCCCCTGGACCTCCACCGACCTCTACTCCAACTCTATATCTTCTGTCTCGCAGAGAAAAAAATTAGGGAGAAAGTTTCATCGCATTTTACGACACGGAGCCGCCGCCAAGCCCTAATCTCTCTCAGGAGGGCTGATCTAGAGTCCGTTCAGGGCTCCGGAGAGGGGGATTCATCACCGTCGTCATCATCACCCATCCTCCATCACCAATTTCATGATGTTCACCGCCGTGCGTGAGTAATTCCATCGTAGGCTTGCTAGACGGTGATGGGTTGGATGAGATTTATCATGTAATCAAGTTAGTTCTGTTAGGGTTTGATCCCTAGTATCCACTATGTTCTGAGATTGATGTTGCTATGACTTTGCTATGCTTAATGCTTGTCACTAGGGCCCGAGTGCCATGATTTCAGGTCTGAACCTATTATGTTTTCATGAATATATGTGTGTTCTTGATCCTATCTTGCAAGTCTATAGTCACCTATTATGTGTGATGATCCGACAACCCCGAAGTGACAATAATCGGGATACTTCTCGGTGATGACCGTAGTTTGAGGAGTTCATGTATTCACTATGTGTTAATGCTTTGGTCCGGTTCTCTATTAAAAGGAGGCCTTAATATCCCTTAGTTTCCGCTAGGACCCCGCTGCCACGGGAGGGTAGGACAAAAGATGTCATGCAAGTTCTTTTCCATAAGCACGTATTACTATTTACGAAATACATGGCTACATTACATTGATGAATTGGAGCTTGTTCTGTGTCACCCTATGTTATAGCTATTACATGAGGAATCGCATCCGGCATAATTATCCATCACTGATCCATTGCCTACGAGCTTTTCACATATTCTTCTTCGCTTATTTACTTTTCCGTTGCTACTGTTACAATCACTGCAAAACACCAAAAATATTGCTATTACTATCTTTACCTTTTACCACTGTTACCATTACTATCATACTACTTTGCTACTAAATACCTTGCTGCAGATGCTAAGTTATCCAGGTGTGGTTGAATTGACAACTCAACTGCTAATGCTCAAGAATATTCTTTGGCTCCCCTTGTGTCGAATCAATAAATTTGGGTTGAATACTTTACCCTCGAAAGCTGTTGCGATCCCCTACACTTGTGGGTTGTCAAGACTAATTTCTGGCGTCGTTGCCGGGAGCATAGCTCTATTCTCTGAGTCACTTGGGATTTATACGTATTGATCACTATGAAGAACTTGAAAGACGCTAAAACCAAGATTTTTCCCTCAACTACGAGGGGAGGTAAGGAACTGCCATCTAGCTCTACACTAGATTCTCCTTCCATTATTAGTAGGCTTGCGACTCCTAAACCTGCTACTGTTATGAATTCTGATATGTCGCATATTATTGATGATGCCACTTCTGCTATGCATGACGAAACTACTTCTATGCGGTGATACTACTTTGCCATTAGGTGAATTTCTTGATGAACAACTTGCTAGAGTTAGGGGGAATGAAAATATTGAAGATGCTATTATTGATGATAGTGATGATGAAGGTTCTCCCAATGATTATGTATTGCCTGTTGTTCCTAAGGGTTATGTTATGAATGAAGAAGCTGCTAGGGAAATCTTTGCTTGCAATGATAGAAATGATCTTAAGAAATTATTAGCTAAATGGAAGCAGTAGTCTCTTAATGCTAGAATGAAACCTGACCCTGCTTTTTCTACTTCACCTATCTGTGTTACTGATAAGGATTATGAATTCTCTGTTGATCCTGAGATTATTACTTTATTTGAATCTGATCCTTTTTATGGCCTTGAATCTAAAACTGTTGTGTCACATCTTACCAAGTTGAATAATATAGCTACCCTGTTTACTCATGATGAGAAGTCTCGCTATTTTTATATCCTTAAGATATTTACGTTCTCATTAAAGGGTGATGCTAAGACTTGGTATAATTCTCTTGCTCCTGGTTGTGTGCGTAGTCCCCAGGATATGATTTATTACTTCTCTGCTAAATATTTCCCTGCTCATAAGAAACAAGCTGCCTTGCAGGAAATATATAATTTTGTGCAAATCAAAGAAGAGAGTCTCCCACAAGCTTGGGGGGGGGGGTGCTTCTCCGGTTACTTAATGCTTTTGCTGATCATCCTCTCAAGAAAAATGAAATACTTGCTATCTTTTATAATGGACTAACCGATGCTTGCAAGGACTACTTGGATAGTTGTGCTGGTTGTGTTTTCAGATAAAGAACAGTCGACGAAGCTGAATTACTATTGAATATTATGTTGACTAATGAAAATAATTGGACTCTTCCTGAGCCAGTTCCTGAGGAAGTTCCTGAACCAATTGAGCCAACTCCCAAGCCTATTCCTAAACCCTCTCCAAAGAAGAGAGGTGTTTTATTTCCCAGTCCTGAAGATATGCAAGAGGAAAAGAAATCAATGAAAGAAAAAGGTATTAAAGCTGAAGATGTTAAGAATTTACCTCCTATTGAATAAATACATGGTCTTAATATACCGCATGTTGAAGAACCCCATTTTCTTGATAACCCGTCACAGGTAATAAAGCTGAATTCTCTCTATAGATATGATAAAGATGAAATCCCATCTACTAAATTTCATAGCCCATGCTTAGATGAATTTGATGATTTCAAGAATAGATAAGAAAATTTCAATGATTATGTTGGTAGACAATTTAAGAATAATGCTTATACGATAGTACGCTTTAATGATTCTGTAGCTAGAGTTAAAGGTGAACTTAAACTCACTAGTAAACATGCGTCCATGATTGCTACTCAAGCTGAACAAGTACTTAAGGCTCAAAATGAATTGCTTGCTGAATTAAATAATAAAAATGACTTTGCTGTTAGAGTGGCTACTAGAACTGGTAGAATGACTCAGGAACCTTTGTATCCTAAAGGCCACCCTAAAAGAATTGAACAAGATTCTCAGAATAATAATCTAGATGCTCCTAGTTCTTCTAAGAAGAAGAAAAAGAAGAATGATAGGACTTTGCAAGCTTCTAGTGAACCTAATGTAGAAACACCTGAGAATCCTAATAATACTTCTATCTCTGATGCTGAAACACAATCCAAAGATGAACATGAACCTGATGATAATGCTAATAATGATGTTAATGTAGATGCTCAACCTAGTAATAACAATGATATAGAGATTGAACCTGCTGTTGATCTTGATAACCCACAATCAAAGAATCAACGTTATGATAAGAGATATTTTGTTGCTAGGAAGCATGGTAAAGAAAGAGAACCATGGGTTCAGAAACCCATGCCCTTTCCTCCTAAACCATCCAAGTCAAAGGATGATGAGGACTTTGAGCGTTTTGCTGAAATGATTAGACCTATTTTCTTACGCATGTGCTTAACTGATATGCTTAAAACAAACCCTGATGCTAAATATATGAAAGATATCATCACTAATAAGAGGAAAATACCTGAAACTGAGATTTCCACCATGCTTGCCAACTATACCTTTAAGGGTGGAATACCTAAGAAACTTGGTGATCTCGGAGTACCCACTATACCTTGCTCTATTAAAAGAAATTATGTTAAAACTGCTTTATGTGATCTTGGGGCTGGTGTTAGTGTTATGCCTCTTTCCTTGTACCGTAGACTTGAATTAAGTAAGTTGACACCTACTGAAATATCTTTGCAAATGGCTGACAAATCAACTGCTATACCTGTCGGCATTTGTGAGGACGTGTCTGTTTTTGTTGCGAATGTTACTATCTTAACAGACTATGTTATTCTCGATATTCCCGAGGACGATAGTATGTCTATTATTCTTGGTAGACCCTTTTTAAATACTACAGGATCTGTTATTGATTGCAACAAAGGCAATGTCACCTTTCATTTTAATGGTAATGAGCATACGATACACTTTCCGAGGAAGCAAATCCAAGTTCATAGAATAAATACTATTGAGAAAGTTCCAACTATTATTTTTGGAGGTTTTGAATTTCCTCTCCCTACTTTCAAGAAAAAGTATGATATTCTTATTGTTGGGGATTTTCATATCCCCGTTGACGTAACTTAGTGTTTTTCGAAATTTCTCCGGTTCCGTGCTATTCGGAATGAGTTTGTTAACAAGACTTGATCAACCTTGTTAGTGGGTTCATTTTGATGATCACGAGATGGATGAAACTAGAAGGCACAGCCTTTTCTACCCTCTTTTTACTTTTTGTTATTTAGATTAAATAAAGCAAAAATAGTATTACCGTCTGTTTTCTGAATTATCCGTGTATTAAAAAATAGTCCGAAAATAAAAGTACTCCAAATGCCCTGCAAATTTAGTATTATTTTTTCTGGAATATTTGATGATTTTAGGCACTGAAATTACTACAAGAGGGGCAAGCACCAGGCCACGAGAGACGAAGGCGCGCCCCCCTGTCTCGTGGGCCCCTGGTGGCTCCCCTCCACTTATGACAGCACGCACACACTTCATCTTCTACCCAAAAAAATCCCCATCCAGCTCAAGCCCGAGTTCTAGCCCGTTTTGCTGTGATTTTTGATCTCTTAGCTCAAAGCTCCATTCACAAAACTGCTTTGGGAGATTGTTGCTTGGTATGTGACTCCTCCATTGGTCCAATTAGTTTTTGTTCTAGTGCTTTATTCATTGCAAATCCTTGCTGCCTTGGTGACCCTGTTCTTGAGCTTGCATGTTAAATTTATGAGGTCCCAAGCATTTCCAATGCATGATATAGGCTCTAGGCACTTGTAGGAGTAGTTGCTATCAATCTTGTTAAGTTTTATGCACTTTTATTTTGAATTTACTAAAATTTTCAGAAATTTTCAGAAAAAGAAATATGCTTAGGAGAATGTACCAAGGTGGTTCCTCGGTGAAGAAAGGGCCCAGGATTGCTATACGCGAGCAAGATGTTGCATTGCCGAGGGACGCAAATGTACGAGCTTGTGAGAGGCCATCCGATGATTTTATGGTCAGAGCAGGCTTTCAGGAGGAATTTCACGCGTATGTGCGTAATGCTGAGCTGGAGGACTTCTTACAAGATAAGTGTCCTCAGTACTATCAATTGACTGATTCCTTTGTGCGGAGGTTTAAATATAAATGTACGCGTAATTCTCCTAGTGTCCTATTTGATATTTATGATACATCTTACACTATGGACTTAGAGGATTTTACAACTACTTGCAAACTCCCGCAGTGGGGTAATATTAATGATCCTCACGAATCTGAATTTAGAGATTTTCTTGCTAGTATTACTGTGGGAGAATCTAGGGACATAGCACAAGCTACCATAGGGAGCATTCATTTTCCTGCTATACATTATTTTGCTCTCTTTATTGGTAGATGTATTAACTGTAAGGATGAAGCATGTCACATGTGTGTAGCTGATCTGAGTATCCTCAAGAGTGCTGTGTTAGTTTTAAAGGTTATAACTTGGGGGCAATAGTTGCACGTAGGTTGCAGAATAATAGTAGAAAGGGAAATTTATTTGGAGGAATTTATGCAACCCGTGTGGCTAATTTTCTTGGTCTAGCCCCACGAGAGGGAGATATGATAATACCTCCTGTTTATTTGGATAAAGAAGCTATGTTTAGTTATCATTTTCTTGAGAGGAATGAACAATTCCTCCATTATCGACTAATCTATGACAGACGCAACGTCGTCCCTGTTACTCTTCCCGCTCCCTACCTTTTTGATTATCAGGAAAAAGGAAGATATGCTGTCACCAGGGAGGAAGCAGCTGAATACGAGAGGGGAGTGGAGGCAGCTCGCCAACACGCTGCAGCTCAGGAGGCGGTTGCCGCTGCATCTCAGTACAACCCCGGTTTCACTTATGGATATCAGCCAGGCGATCCTTGGTATTAGACCAACTTAGGCCAAAAGCCTAAGCTTGGGGGAGTACGTATTTCTCACCGACTTTACATTCATGTTCACACACTAGTCATCGGTGCTCATACTCTTTCATTGTATTATCCATGCTAGTTTAAATTCCTTTTTCTAGCTTTCTTTCTGTTTGTTTGATAAACCTTGAGAAAAAACCAAAAATATTAGTTAGTTTAATTTCCATGCTTGTAGTAGAAATTAAAATGAAAATCCAAAAAGATTTCTAGTTCTTCTTCTTACTTGTTGGGAGCTTTCCCGTGTAAATAGTTTTATTTTCTTTTCTTTCCTTTGGGGTTCGAGAAGACCATATTGAAAATGCTTACTGGTTCTCATATGCATGATTGTTTATTTAACTTAGAGCCCGTATTACCTGTCTTCTCTTTTGAGTTGAATGCTTGCAGATTCCAGCTTAGTCCAATGCACGTGCACTCTTATTATTATACACATCGTTCGGTCGTGCAAGTGAAAGGCAATAATGACGACATATGATGGACTTATTGGGATGAGAGAAGCTGGTATGAACTCGACCTCTCTTGTTTTTGTAAATATGATGAGTTCATCGTTCCTGCGTCAGCTTATTATGAAGTAAACATATTTGCAATGACATTTAGAGATTATAGTTGCTTGTGCCATGCTTGATTAGCTTTGAGTTATAATGGTTTACCTTGCGTGCCAACATGCTATTAGAATGATTATGATGTGGTATGATAGGATGGTATCCTCCTTTGAATGAATTGAGTGACTCGACTTGGCACATGTTCACGCATGTAGTTGAAACAAAATCAATAGAGCCTTCACGATATTTATGTTCATGGTGGATTATATCCTACTCATGTTTGTACTCGGTGTGAATTAGTTTTAATGCATGTTTGTGACTGTTGTCACTCTCTCAGTTGGTCGCTTCCCAGTCTTTTGCTAGCCTTCACCTGTACTAAGCGGGAATATTGCTTGTGCATCCAAACTCCTTCAACCCCAAAGTTGTTCCATATGAGTCCACTATACCTTCCTATATGCGGTATTTACCTGCCGTTCCAAGTAAATTTGTATGTGCCAAACACTAAACCTTCAAATGAAATTCTGTTTTGTATGCTCGAGCAGCTCATGTTACAACTAGGGTTGCCTATATCTTCCATGCTAGGTGGGTTATTCTCAGAGGAGTGGACTCTGCTCCTCATTCACAAGAAAGGACCGGTAACCGGGATGCCCAGTCCCATGATCCAAAAAGATCAAAGCAAATCAAAATAATTAAACAAAACTCCCCCAGGGCTGTTGTCTGTTGGACACACTCGTTGTTTTGAGCAAGCCATGGATTGATGCTTGTTGGTGGTTGGGGGAGTATAAACTTTTACCATTCTGCGTGGGAACTGCCTATAATGCATGTAGTATGGAAGATACAACCATCTCAGAGTTGTTGCATTGACAGTAAAAGTATGTCGCTCAAAATGTTATTCAATCTGTATTTTAAAATCGAGCTCTGGCACCTCTACAAATCCCTGCTTCCCTCTGCGAAGGGCCTATCTATTTATTTTTATGTTGAGTCATCACCTTCTTATTAAAAAGCACCCGCTGGAGAGCACAATGTTATTTGCGTGTATTACTATTGGTTTATATTGGGTATGACTTGACTGGATCTCTTTTACCATGAATTACAATGTTTAGTCAGTCCTTGATCTTTAAAGGTGCTCTGCATTTATGTTTTGCGGTCTCAGAAAGGGCTAGCGAGATACCATTTTGTTATATCATGTTATGATTGTTTTGAGAAAGTGTTGTCATCCGAGTTTTATTATTATGGCTCGCTAGCTGATTATGTTATTGATATGAGTAATTGTGAGACCTAAGCGTTATTGTGAGTATGGTTAGTTTATAATATTGTTGAAACCTGAATGATGGCTTTGCATGTTCACAACAACAAGAGCAAACAGAGTTTGTAAAAGTTTTTCTTTATCACTTTCAATTTATCAACTGAATTGCTTGAGGACAAGCAAAGGTTTAAGCTTGGGGGAGTTGATACGTCTCCAACGTATCTACTTTTCAAAACACTTTTGCCCTTGTTTTGGACTCTAACTTGCATGATTTGAATGAAACTAACCTGGACTGGCGCTGTTTTCAACAGAACTGCCATGATGTTGTTTTATGTGTAGAAAAGAAAAGTTCTCGGAATGTCCTGAAAATCTACGGAGGCACTTTTTGGAATTAATAAGAATTTCTGGGTGAAAGAAATACACCAAGGGGCCCAGGGCCTATCCATAAGATAGGGGGGCGCGCCCCCCTATCTCGTGGGCCCCCTGGACCTCCACTGACCTCAACTCCAACTCTATATCTTCTGTCTCGCGGAGAAAAAAATCAGGGAGAAAGTTTCATCGCATTTTACGACACGGAGCCGCCACCAAGCCCTAATCTCTCTCGGGAGGGCAGATCTGGAGTCCGTTCGGGGCTCCGGAGAGGTGGATTCGTCGCCGTTGTCATTATCAACCATCCTCCATCACCAATTTCATGATGCTCACCACCATGCGTGAGTAATTCCATCGTAGGCTTGCTGGACGGTGATGGGCTGGATGAGATTTATCATGTAATCAAGTTAGTTTTGTTAGGGTTTGATCCCTAGTATCCACTATGTTCTGAGATTGATGTTGCTGTGACTTTGCTATGCTTAATGCTTGTCATTAGGGCCCGAGTGCCATGATTTCAGATCTGAACCTATTATGTTTTCATGAATATATGTGTGTTCTTGATCCTATCTTGCAAGTCTATAGACACCTATTATGTGTTATGATCCGACAACCCCGAAGTGACAATAATCGGGATACTTCTCGGTGATGACCATAGTTTGAGGAGTTCAGGTATTCCCTTAGTTTCCGCTAGGACCCCGCTGCCACGGGAGGGTAGGACAAAAGATGTCATGCAAGTTCTTTTCCATAAGCATGTATGACTATTTATGGAATCCATGCCTACATTACATTGATGAATTGGATCTAGTTCTGTGTCAGCCTATGTTATAGCTATTACATGAGGAATCGCATCCGGCATAATTATCCATCACTGATCCATTGCCTACGAGCTTTTCACATATTGTTCTTCGCTTATTTACTTTTCCGTTGCTACTGTTACAATCACTACAAAACACCAAAAATATTGCTGTTACTATCTTTACCTTTTACCACTGTTACCATTACTATCATACTACTTTGCTACTAAATACCTTGCTGCATATACTAAGTTATACAGGTGTGGTTGAATTGACAACTCAACTGCTAATTCTCAAGAATATTCTTTGGCTCCCCTTGTGTCGAATCAATAAATTTGGGTTGAATACTTTACCCTCGAAAGCTGTTGCGATCCCCTACACTTGTGGGTTATCAGGATGGCCTGGCCATTGGTGGAGCAGCGCTTCACAGCGAAGCATGCTAAGTAGAGCTGCTAGCACCAGGAGGCAGGTGCAGGTGGTCCCGGCGGCACTGGAGGAAGAATACGAGAGATTGAAGATGGATGCCGGTCGTTGGATGTACATCCAACGGCTAATGATGTCAGAATCATTTGTTGACTAAGTTGACAACGACTTGCGTTGGCTTCGACCTATTGGCCCACATTTCAGCCTCCAAAAATGTGGCACGTATTCAACCCATTTTCTCAGAATTTACAGTCTTTTTTTGCGGGGTAGAATTTACAGTCAATTTGATCTTCTTTTTGTGAATTACAGTCCATTAGCTAGGCTGGGTGAACAAATACTGTAGCGTCCATGCGGCCCATTTATTTTTTCCTAAAAATTATAGGACATTTGCACTTTCTCGAAATACACAATTTTGCTGGGCTGATTCTAATTATAATGTTGGGTTGGGCCAGCAATGTTATCAAAAAATAAACAGGGGCTGAGCATATTGTTATAAATATATTTAAATAATAAGTGATTTATTATTACATTGGACCTTAAATCTTACCAAGCTTTTGCACACGATCATTAGGATTTTCGTGCCAAAATATCTAGGATTTTATTGTTAAGAAATTATTTTTATAAGTTAATAAGATGTGGGATATTGTTTTCTTACATATGTAAGTATCTGTTAAATATATGATGACAATAACAATAATATATAATAACATATAAAATAATTTAAATATATATAATATAGTTAGAAGGGAAACATAAGTTGGACCATGCATTCCTATTCTTATATAGAAAAATAGAACAGACCTCTGCGTTTTCTTCAAAAAAATACATAAATTGGGCTGCCAATGTTTCAGGAAAAACAAAGCCTCGGATGGGAGGTCCATAGGCCGGTCGATACATGACGGCCCTCAAGAAAATACAAACTGGCATGTTGTGGGTTGCGCATGTTAAAAAAGAAAGCCTAAACAAGGCAGCCCAAAACCCAGATGATACTTGTTGTCCTAGTGATAATAAATGATACCTGCCAGCTCCCCGGCTTCGTTGTGAATTTATCTCCTATAGTAACTACGTTGAAGCACCTAAAAAATGTAACTATGTTGACAAACCCGTGGGCCCCAACGTCAGTGTAGCATTAGGAGGAAGTATTTTTTCGATGAGGCACTTGCTTGCGTACGGCCATAGACCTGGTGCGTCCCGACTGTCCGCCTCTCCACGTACAGTCCTCTCCAGATTCCTCTCGTTTGTTCAGCATGTTCACAATGGCAGACAACGGTGTCGCAACGAGCGCACAAAGGCGCGGGATGGGATTCGACCACCGGAGGAAGTGCTTATTAGTAACGAAACTACTGAACTAGCCTAGTGGCCAAGTGACACTACCCGACAGCTATTCCGCCCCGGTTCGGTTCCACCTGTGCAGGGAAAATATCTCCATTTTTTTCCTCTGCCTTTATGGACATGTGGGTCCCCAATGTCATCTACGCACACCACGTCCAACACTTGTCAAAACTTCGTCCCTCGTTTTCTCTGTTTTTCGCACACTCGACATTGTGTGGGCATTTTGAAAATACCATATCTTTTTGACTATGCATCATATGAAGATGTGCTATGCATGAATGTTGATCAGCATGATGTTAACTGGCTGATAGTTCCATTTTCAACCATGAATATAACTTCCAACATGATGTTAACCCTGTTTGAAAAGGCCATGTCAATATAAAATGCTCTGCCTCTGAGAGTTGCAGTTTCTTATCTGAAACTGAACTTGCAGTTTCTTATCTGAAACTGAAACTTGTAGTTTCTTCTCTGAGAATCACATTGTCTGCACTTTTATACTCCTATGTAACTATATATTTTTTAAGTTATAAAAATAGATCTCTAGAGTTCATATGAACAGCGAGGGAGAGGATGGCGGGGAAGCGTCGTCGGGCCAACTGTTTTTCTCCTCTTGAAGTTGGGTTCGGTTGACGAAGACTCCACAGGCTCGCTCTGGCACGACACACTCACAAATGGCACCCTGTAGATGCTCGATCATTCAATCTCTGGTGGATGCTCCATCTGGGATCGATATTCCCACCACCGCTACCTCACGAACGGATTCGGTGAATCTGCTTGCTCCATGGCCCGGAGGAGCAGCTCTATGTACTCCCGCGCGACTCCCTTCGGGAGTATCGCCGCCTTTTCGCTCTGTTGTAGATATTTGGCCATGGATGTCGCCGTCGCTGCTAGTTGGTCCTTGTTGTCAAACCAAAACTGTATCTCCAACATCCTAGCTAGCTTCACAGGGTTGCCATCTATGATCCTCATGTATCGTTTGTACTCCTCCATCGATCTACTTCTCCCCAGCACCTTCACTCACCGGTGGTGGTTTTTGAATGGAAGAGGAGAGGAGCAGCGCTGGTTTTGTATTGGAACAGGAGAGGAGCGACGCTAGTTTTGGATTGGAATAGGAGAGGAGGGGCAGTGGTTTTGAAATGGAAGAGGAGAGGAGCGGCGCTGGATTTAGATTGGAATAGGAGAGGAGCGGTTGTGGTTTAAGAGGAGAAGAGCGGAAGAGCAGCGTTGGTCTTGGAAGTATTTTTTGTTTTGCGTATTTTGGGTCAATGTTTGACCACGTACTGTATTTGACAAGCAAATGTGAATGCATGTCACCAAAAATTGTATTGTTTGGTTCATATCTGAATGTACTTTCAAATAATATTATTTTTGCAATGTGTAACATATATTTTATTTGCGAAAATCATGGTCAATTATGACCTAGAATAAAAGGGAGAGTAGTTAATGTGGGGTCACTTTCTTAATTGAAGGGTAAATTGATTTTGATTTTGATCGAGTCACAGTGCGCTGGCCCTCTCGTCCAATCCTAAATCGCTGCCGCACGCTCCTATCCCTCTTCTCCATTGCAAAACCACCTCCTCTCCTCTGCATCATCTCCATTCCAAAACCACCATCTCGCCTCTTCCTCTTCTCCATTGCAAAACCACCTCCTCTCCTCTCCATCATCTCCATTCCAAAACCACCATCTCGCCTCTCCCTCTTCTCTATTGCAAGACCACCCTCTCTCCTCCCATCTTCCAAAGCTAGCACCAGACCACTCAGAAGGACATCTATGGAGAGGATGTAGCAGCGAATCAGGCAGATCACCTGCGGCGACCAGGCAAAGTTAGCTAGGTTGAAGGAGATCCTTGCTTGGTTTGACAATGAGTGGGAGATTTCAAGGATGGTGAGGGCCATGTGGCAATGTATGCGAAAGAGCAAGACGATAACGATGAGGGCGGCTACATGTACTCCTCGGCGGCACTCACGTCGTAGTCTTCCGAGTTCATCGAGTATCTCCTCTAGGTGATGGAGCAGACAGATTCGCCCAAGGCGACAACCAAGTGGAGGTGGTGGGCGTACAGGTCGAAGGTCGAGCACCCAGAGGATAACGAATCGATCGAGTACAGTGTGCCGTTCGTGAGGGTGTAGAGCCAACCGGAGCCACATGAGTATTGGTTCTCCCACCGCAAGAGGAGGCCGGATGGCGCGACATCGCTTCCCCGCCGTTCTCCATGGTTCCCTCGATGCTCGCCTCATTTCAACGGTGGAGGTAGGGTTTAAGGTAAGCTTCGCACTAACCTAATCTTCCACCTGCTCATGCTTACAATCAGTGTGACAGCTAATGAAAATCATGCTTACAATCAGTCTCCGAGTACTACGCCAATCACCCTAAAATAGCTCTAGACCTTTGGGTCAAAGTTGTGACACTGTGTACAAATAAAGAAAAATAGATTGGTGCTTCTTTCAGAAATGTGTACTCCCTAGAAAACTACCAATATTGGTTAGAGGATTTGCTGCCTAGAAAGATCCATCCACAGAGAGCGCCACACATCCCACTAGTGGTGGTGGATGCCAATGCATGCGTGGAGCATGGTTGGTGTCGGTAATTTTTACTTGGCACACCTCGCACTCTGCATATATGCCGGTTCCATACGTACATTTGTGCAGTTCCACCAAAATGCAGCTGAATAACCCTGTTTGCGCAGATAACGAAAAAGTGTGATTACATTATAGTGGCACTAGTTGATGAAACACACAAAATAAATAGAAGAAAATATTGTGATAGTATCATAGTATGCCATGGTGCGAGGGCGAGTTGGGCCCTGCGACGCCTCATACGGTACGCCTCATTATGGAAATCGACCAAAGTCTCCCAGATACACCTTCTTCCTGTGATGAACATCAGTGTACAACGGTAGTACAAGGAGGCGCCTTGGGACATTCAAACCTCTATTCTTGTGCATATCAACTAAGATTAAGCACCCCAGTTTGCAGAAATGCTTAAACATTAACAATGGGACTAGTTGATGAAGCATACATTAACAAAGAGAAGCACTTTCTTTATCTACATTGGAAATGAAATGATAGAGAGGACACTCGCTCTATTTTAACCGTATTATTACTTCATTTTATCAGTGACACTAGGGTCGAGCAGGTGGCAAACAAGGTGTACCATGTGTCGCAAGGATGAAGGCCGGGGGTGCTTAGACTGGGATGCTGAAGCTGGATCTTTCAGTCCCTATCTTCCCCCTAAAGTTTCTATGGTAGTATTTGGGTTGTAATCCAAACTTGGTCAAGTTGGTGCTGCGTCCCCCTACCTGCCTAGCTTATGTGGCAAACTTGTCTCCTGCTAGTACTCAGTCCGTTCTAGTAGTAGTTGCATAACTGCCTGTTTACACTGAGATGTTGTCGGATAATGGTTCTCTATGGTTGGATTTCTTTAATGAAATCGGAGGGAACCCCCTCTTTCGATATATAAAAAACAGTGGCACTAGCGGTGCCAAAATATTGCCTCAAATTAATATTGCCACTAGATTAAGGTGCAAAATAATAACATTACTTCTTTATCATGACAGCGCCAAAACAGTAGCACAAGAGCAGGATTAACATGCAAGATCTTTGGCAAATGGTCATACCAAACAAGAACATACCTCGTGATGGGAACCATATCTGCAGTCAATACCATCGTAGAAGGGATGACACCAGTCACCAACATGGATGATTCAATTCACGGGGCCTTTTGGTGCAATTCACCTCAGATGAAGCAATATCCCATGAGCTAGCAGCTTCTTCTTTTTTAAGAAGAGGGCTCCAGCCCCAGTTCCATTTCCATCAGAAAACGAAACCATAGAGCTTCTTCTTCATTAATTTGTAGCGACCCGACCTCAATCGGTCAAGTCTCTGTGCCTCAGTGTCATCCCTGGATCAGTAATGCTGACACGCACAGTACTCGAAGGACTTATAACAGAGTAGCAATCACACACTTATTACATCGAATGTCTCAAAAGAGAACTTATTACAATAATATGGCTTAAGGCCATCTAATGCGATAACAGCGGAAGGCTTGGAAGATAAAGTGAGTCCATCAAATCCAACAGCATAGCTGAGCTGCACGGCAATGACCTAACGAACCTTACACCTCGTCTGAAAAGTCTGCAACATAATACATTGCAGCCCGAGAAATGGGTCAGCACATGGAATATGCTAGCAATATGACACAGTAGAGCAAAAAGAGAATAATGCTATCACTACATGCATATTTGGCTGGTGGAAAGCTCTAGGGTTATAGTTTTGCGAAAAGCAAAAATTTTCCTACAACAAAGGAATAAATTTTAATTTAACTATCATGGTGGTTGAAACATTGAGAAGGTATAACCCCATCTCAATCCCAAATTAAAGTAATTATCAACCCAACAATATTAATTATGAGTGATGAGATACATGTGATTGTTGGGTAACGTAGCAGAAATTCAAAAATTTTCCTACGAAACACCAAGATCTATCTATGGAGAGACCAGCAACGAGTAGAAAGGGAGTGTATCTACATACCCTTGTAGATCGCTAAGCGGAAGCGTTCAAGTGAACGGGGTTGATGGAGTCGTACTCGTCGTGATTCAGATCACCGATGATCAAGTGCCGAACGGACGGCACCTCCGCGTTCAACACACGTACAGCCCGGTGACGTCTCCCACGCCTTGATCCAGCAAGGAGAGAGGGAGAGGTTGAGGAAGACTCCATCCAACAGCAGCACAACGGCGTGGTGGTGGTGGTGGAGGAGCGTGGCAATCCCGGAGGGCTTCGCCGAGCACCTACGGGAGAGGAGATGTGTCACGGGAGGGAGAGGGAGGCAACCAAAGGCCTTAGGTATGATTGCTCCTCCTTTTCCCCACTATATATAGGGCCAAGGGAGAGGGGGAGGGCGCAGCCTTGCCCCCTCCTCCAAGGAAGGGGTGCGGCTAAGGATGGGGAGGAGTCCATCCTCCCCAAGGCACCTCGGAGGTGCCTTCCCCCTTTAGGACTCTTCCTTCTCCAAGTTTCCTTGCGCATGGCCTCTTGGGGCTGGTGTCCTTGGCCCATGTAGGCCAAGGCGCACCCCCTACAGCCCATGTGCCCCCCCGGGGCAGGTGGCCCCACCCGGTGGGCCCCCGGGACCCTTCCGGTGGTCCCGGTACAATACCGATGACCCCGAAACTTGTCCCGATGGCCGAAACAGGACTTCCTATATATAAATCTTTACCTCCGGACCATTCCGGAACTCCTCGTGACGTCCGGGATCTCATCCGGGACTCCGAACAACATTCGGTAACCACATACCAAGCTTCCTTTATAACCCTAGCGTCATCGAACCTTAAGTGTGTAGACCCTACGGGTTCGGGAGACATGCAGACATGACCGAGACGTTCTCCAGTCAATAACCAACAGCGGGATCTGGATACCCATGTTGGCTCCCACATGTTCCACGATGATCTCATCGGATGAACCACGATGTCAAGGACTTAATCAATCCCGTATACAATTCCCTTTGTCTAGCGGTATTTTACTTGCCCGAGATTCGATCGTCGGTATCCAATACCTTGTTCAATCTCGTTATCGGCAAGTCACTTTACTCGTTCCGTAACACATCATCCCGTGATCAAATCCTTGGTCACATTGCGCATATGATGATGTCCTACCGAGTGGGCCCAGAGATACCTCTCCGTTTACACGGAGTGACAAATCCCAGTCTCGATCCGCATAAAACAATAGATACTTTCGGAGATACCTGTAGTGCACCTTTATAGTCACCCAGTTACGTTGTGACGTTTGATACACCCAAATCACTCCTACGGTATCCAGGAGTTATACGATCTCATGGTCAAAGGAAGAGATACTTGACATTCGCAAAGCTCTAGCAAATGAACTACTCGATCTTTTGTGCTAGTCTTAGGATTGGGTCTTGTCCATCACATCATTCTCCTAATGATGTGATCCCGTTATCAACGACATCCAATGTCCATAGTCAGGAAACCATGACTATCTGTTGATCACAACGAGCTAGTCAACTAGAGGCTCACTAGGGACATATTGTGGTCTATGTATTCACACGTGTATTACGATTTCCGGATAATACAGTTATAGCATGAATAAAAGACAATTATCATGAACAAGGAAATATAATAATAATACTTTTATTATTGCCTCTAGGGCATATTTCCAACAGTCTCCCACTTGCACTAGAATCAATAATCTAGTTCACATCGCCATGTGATTAACACTCACAGGTCACATCGCCATGTGACTAATACCCAAGAGTTTACTAGAGTCAGTAGTCTAGTTCACATCACTATGTGATTGACACTCAATGAGTTTTATGTTTCATCATGTTGCTTGTGAGAGAGGTTTTAGTCAACGGGTCTGAACCTTTCAGATCCGTGTGTGTTTTACAAATCTCTATGTCATCTCCTAGATGCAGCTACCACGCTCTACTTGGAGCTGTTCCAAATAACTGTTCTACTTGGAGCTATTCTAAATTGTTGCTCCATTATACGTATCCGGTATCTCTACTCAGAGCAATCCGGATAGGTGTCAAGCTTGCATCGTCGTAACTTTTACGACGAACTCTTTTACCACCTCCATAATCGAGAAAATTCCTTAGTCCACTAGTTACTAAGGATAACTTTGACCGCTGTCCTGTGATCCATTCTTGGATCACTCTTGTACCCCTTGACTGACTCATGGCAAGGCACACTTTAGGTGCGGTACACAGCATAGCATACTGAAGAGCCTACGTCTTAAGCATAGGGGACGACCTTCGTCCTTTCTCTCTATTCTGCCGTGGTCGAGCTTTAAGTCTTAACTTCGTACCTTACAATTCAGGCAAGAACTTCTTCTTTGACTGATCCATTTTGAACACCTTCAAGATCATGTCAAGGTATGTGCTCATTTGAAAGTACCATTAAGCGTTTTGATCTATCCTTATAGATCTTGATGCTCAATGCTCAAGTAGCTTAATCCAGGTTTTCTATTGAAAAACACATTTCAAATAACCCTATATGCTTTCCAGAAATTCTACATCATTTCTGATCATCAATATGTCAACAACATATACTCATCAGAAATTCTATAGTGCTCCCACTCACTTCTTTGAAATACAAGTTTCTTATAAACTTTGTATAAATCCAAAATCTTTGATCATCTCATCAAAGCGTACATTCCAACTCCGAGATGCTTACTCCAGTCCTTAGAAGGATCGCTGGAGCTAGCATACCTTTTAGCATCCTTAGGATCGACAAAACTTTTCTGATTGTATTGCATACAACCTTTCCTTAAGTATAACGTCGAGGAAACAATGTTTTGACATCCTATCTGCAAGATTTCATCAATCATGCAGTAACTGCTAATCCAATTCCAACAGACTCTTAGCATCGCTACGAGTGAGAAAATCTCATCGTAGTCAACTCCTTGAACTTGTCGGAAAACATCTTAACGACAAGTCGAGCTTTCTTAATGGTGACATTTACCATCATTGTCCGTCTTCCTTTTGAAATCCATCTATACTCATATATGGATCCTCTCTCGGATTTTATGGCCTCAAGCCATTTATCGGAATCCGGGCCCACCATCGCTTCTCCATAGCTCGTAGGTTCATTGTTGTCTAGCAACATGACCTTCAAGACAGGATTACGTACCACTCTGAAGTAGTACGCATCCTTGTCATCATACGAGGTTTGGGAGTGACTTGATCTGAAGTTTCATGATCAATATCACAAGCTTCCACTTCAATTGGTGTAGGTGCCACAGGAACAACTTCCTGTGCCCTGCCACACACTAGTTGAAGAGACAGTTCAATAACCTCATCAAATTTCCACCATCCTCCCACTCAATTCTTTCGAGAGAAACTTTTCCTCGAGAAAGGACCCGATTCTAGAAACAATCCATATTGCTTTCGGATCTGAATTAGGAGGTATACCCAACTGTTTTGGGTTTCCTATGAAGATGCATTTTATCCGCTTTGGGTTCGAGCTTATCAACCTGAAACTTTTTCATATAAGCGTCGCAGCCCCAAACTTTTAAGAAACGACAACTTAGGTTTCTCTAAACCATAATTCATACGGTGTCATCTCATCGGAATTACGTGGTGCCCTATTTAAAGTGAATGTGGTCGTCTCTAATGCCTAACCCATGAACAATTGCGGTAATTCGATAAGAGACATCATGGCATGCACCATATCCAATAGGGTGCAACTATGATGTTCGGACACACCATTACACTATGGTGTTCCGGGCGGTATTAATTGCGAAACAATTTCCACAATGTCTTAATTGTGTGCCAAAACTCGTAACTCAGATATTCATCTCTATGATCATATCATAGACATTTTATCCTCTTGTCACAATGATCTTCTACTTCACTCTGAAATTACTTGAACCATTCAATAATTCAGACTTGTGTTTCATCAAGTAAATATATACAACATCTACTCGAATCATCTGTGAAGTAAGAACATAATGATATTCACTGCATGCCTCAGCACTCATTGGACTGCACACATCAAAATGTGTTACTTCCAACAAGTTGCTATCTTGTTCCATCTTACTGAAAACGAGGCTTTTCAGTCATCTTGCCCATGTGGTATGATTTGCATGTCCCAAGTGATTCAAAATCAAGTGAGTCCAAACGATCCATCTGCATGGAGTTTCTTCATGCGTATACACCAATAGACATGGTTCGCATGTCTCAAACTTTTGTAAAACGAGTGAGTCCAAAGATCCATCAACATGGAGCTTCTTCATGCGTTTTATGCCATTATGACGTACATGGCAGTGCCACAAGTAGGTGGTACTATCATTACTATCTTTTGGCATGAACATGTGTATCACTACGATCGAGATTTAATAAACCATTCATTTTAGGTGTAAGACCATTGAAGGTATTATTCAAATAAAAAGAATAACCATTATTCTCCTTAAATGAATAACCGTATTGCGATAGACGTAATCCAATCATGTCTATGCTCAACGCAAACACCAAATAACAATTATTTAGGTTTAACACCAATCTCTTTGGTAGAGGGAGCGTGCGATGCTTGATCATATCAAGCTTGGAAAAACTTCCAACACATATCGTCAGCTCACCTTTAGCCAGTCTCCGTTTATTCCGTAGCCTTTTGTTTCGAGTTACTAACACTCAGCAACCGAACCGGTATCTAATACCCTGGTGCTACTAGGAGTACTAGCAAAGTACACATTAACACAATGTATATCCAATATACTTCTATCGACCTTGCCAGCCTTCTTATCTACCAAGTAGCTAGGGTAATTCTGCTCTAGTGGTTGTTCCCCTTATTACAGAAGCACTTAGTCTCGGGTTTGGGTTTTACCTTGGGTTTCTTCACTAGAGCAGCAGCTGATTTGCCGTTTCATGAAGTATCCCTTCTTGCCCTTGCCCTTCTTGAAACTAGTGGTTTCACCAACCATCAACAATTGATGCTCCTTCTTGATTTCTACTTTCGCGGTGTCAAACATCGCGAATACCTCAAGGATCATCATATCTATCCCTGATATGTTATAGTTCATCACGAAGCTCTAACAGCTTGGTGGCAATGACTTTGGAGAAACATCACTATCTCATTTGGAAGATCAACTCCCACTCGATTCAAGTGATTGTTGCACTCAGACAATCTGAGCACAAGCTCAACAATTGAGCTTTTCTCCCTTAGTTTGCAGGCTAAGAAAATCGTCGGAGGTCTCATACCTCTTGACGTGGGCACGAGCCTGAAATCCCAATTTCAGCCCTCGAAACATCTCATATGTTCCGTGACGTTTCGAAAACGTCTTTAGTGCCTCAACTCTAAACCGTTTAACTGAACTATCACATAGTTATCAAAACGTGTATGTCCGATGTTCGCAACATCCACAAACGACGTTTGGGGTTCAGCACACTGAGCAGTGCATTAAGGACATAAGCTTTCTACTGTCCGCATAATTGCTACTATCAACTTTCAACTATATTTTCTCTAGGAACATGTCTAAAACAGTAGAACTAAAGCGCGAGCTACGACATAATTTGCAAAAGGTCTTTTGACTATGTTCAGGATAATTAAGTTCATCTTATGAACTCCCACTCAGATAGACATCCCTCTAGTCGTCTAAGTGATTACATGATCCGAGTCAAACTAGGCCGTGTCCGATCATCACGTGAGACGGACTAGTCATCATCGGTGAACATCTTCATGTTGATCGTATCTTCTATACGACTCATGCTCGACCTTTCGGTCTCCGTGTTCCGAGGCCATGTCTGTACATGCTAGGCTCGTCAAGTTAACCCTAAGTGTTTTCGCTGTGTAAAACTGTCTTACACCCGTTGTATGTGAACGTAAGAATCTATCACACCCGATCATCACGTGGTGCTTCGAAACGACGAACTATAGCAACGGTGCACAGTTAGGGGAGAACACTTCTTGAAATTTTAATGAGGGATCATCTTATTTACTACCGTCGTTCTAAGCAAATAAGATGTATAAACATGATAAACATCACATGCAATCAAATAAGAGTAGTGACATGATATGGCCAATATCATATAGCTCCTTTGATCTTCATCTTCGGGGCTCCATGATCATCTTGTCACCGGCATGACACCATGATCTCCATCATCATGATCTCCATCATCGTGTCTTCATGAAGTTGTCACGCCAACGACTACTTCTACTTCTATGGCTAACGCGTTTAGCAATAAAGTAAAGTAATTTACATGGCGTTCTTCAATGACACGCAAGTCATACAAAAAATAAAGACAACTCCTATGGCTCCTGCCGGTTGTCATACTCATCGACATGCAAGTCGTGAATCCTATTACAAGAACATGATCAATCTCATACATTACATATATCATTCATCACATCCTTTTGGCCATATCACATCACATAGCATACCCTGCAAAAACAAGTTAGACGTCCTCTAATTGTTGTTTGCATGTTTTACGTGGCTGCTATGGGTTTCTAGCAAGAACGTTTCTTACCTACGCAAAGACCACAACGTGATATGCCAATTGCTATTTACCCTTCATAAGGACCCTTTTCATCGAATCCGATCCGACTAAAGTAGGAGAGACAGACACCCGCTAGCCACCTTATGCATCTAGTGCATGTCAGTCGGTGGAACCAGTCTCACGTAAGAGTACGTGTAAGGTCGGTCCGGGCCGCTTCATCCCACGATGCCGCCGAATCAAGATAAGACTAGTAACGGCAAGCATATTGAACAAAATCAACGCCCACAACTACTTTGTGTTCTACTCGTGCAAAGAATCTACGCAATAGACCTAGCTCATGATGCCACTGTTGGGTAACGTAGCAGAAATTCAAAAATTTTCCTACGAAACACCAAGATCTATCTATGGAGAGACCAGCAACGAGTAGAAAGGGAGTGTATCTACATACCCTTGTAGATCTCTAAGCGGAAGCGTTCAAGTGAACGGGGTTGATGGAGTCGTACTCGTCGTGATTCAGATCACCGATGATCAAGTGCCGAACGGACGGCACCTCCGCGTTCAACACACGTACAGCCCGGTGACGTCTCCCACGCCTTGATCCAGTAAGGAGAGAGGGAGAGGTTGAGGAAGACTCCATCCAACAGCAGCACAACGGCGTGGTGGTGGTGGTGGAGGAGCGTGGCAATCCCGGAGGGCTTCGCCGAGCACCTACGGGAGAGGAGATGTGTCACGGGAGGGAGAGGGAGGCAACCAAAGGCCTTAGGTATGATTGCTCCTCCTTTTCCCCACTATATATAGGGCCAAGGGAGAGGGGGAGGGCGCAGCCTTGCCCCCTCCTCCAAGGAAGGGGTGCGGCTAAGGATGGGGAGGAGTCCATCCTCCCCAAGGCACCTCGGAGGTGCCTTCCCCCTTTAGGACTCTTCCTTCTCCAAGTTTCCTTGCGCATGGGCCTCTTGGGGCTGGTGTCCTTGGCCCATGTAGGCCAAGGCGCACCCCCTACAGCCCATGTGCCCCCCGGGGCAGGTGGCCCCACCCGGTGGGCCCCCGGGACCCTTCCGGTGGTCCCGGTACAATACCGATGACCCCGAAACTTGTCCCGATGGCCGAAACAGGACTTCCTATATATAAATCTTTACCTCCGGACCATTCCGGAACTCCTCGTGACGTCCGGGATCTCATCCGGGACTCCGAACAACATTCGGTAACCACATACAAGCTTCCTTTATAACCCTAGCGTCATCGAACCTTAAGTGTGTAGACCCTACGGGTTCGGGAGACATGCAGACATGACCGAGACGTTCTCCAGTCAATAACCAACAGCGGGATCTGGATACCCATGTTGGCTCCCACATGTTCCACGATGTTCTCATCGGATGAACCACGATGTCAAGGACTTAATCAATCCCGTATTCAATTCCCTTTGTCTAGCGGTATTTTACTTGCCCGAGATTCGATCGTCGGTATCCAATACCTTGTTCAATCTCGTTATCGGCAAGTCACTTTACTCGTTCCGTAACACATCATCCCGTGATCAAATCCTTGGTCACATTGCGCATATGATGATGTCCTACCGAGTGGGCCCAGAGATACCTCTCCGTTTACACGGAGTGACAAATCCCAGTCTCGATCCGCATAAAACAATAGATACTTTCAGAGATACCTGTAGTGCACCTTTATAGTCACCCAGTTACGTTGTGACGTTTGATACACCCAAAGCACTCCTACGGTATCCAGGAGTTATACGATCTCATGGTCAAAGGAAGAGATACTTGACATTCGCAAAGCTCTAGCAAATGAACTACTCGATCTTTTGTGCTAGTCTTAGGATTGGGTCTTGTCCATCACATCATTCTCCTAATGATGTGATCCCGTTATCAACGACATCCAATGTCCATAGTCAGGAAACCATGACTATCTGTTGATCACAACGAGCTAGTCAACTAGAGGCTCACTAGGGACATATTGTGGTCTATGTATTCACACGTGTATTACGATTTCCGGATAATACAGTTATAGCATGAATAAAAGACAATTATCATGAACAAGGAAATATAATAATAATACTTTTATTATTGCCTCTAGGGCATATTTCCAACAGTGATAACCCAAGTACTAGATACTCAAAATTGTCCATAACCGGGGACACGGCTAACCATGATTAGATTGTACACTCTGCAGAGGTTTGCGCACTTTTCCCCACAAGACTCGATCGGTTCCATTGGATTTCTCGCACTGCACGGTGTTTGAGAAACGGATGACCGAGACATAGTCTTTCAGAAACATTAACTCCCTACTCCGGGTAGACCATACCAAACCTACAAAACCCACTACCTGCTGATCTACCTCTCCAAGAGCTTCACGTAACTTACTCAACTATGCTAGAGCCCATAATAGCTTGTGGCTGCACACGGAAGTTTCTAGCATGAATCATCTCAGTTCCCTTTAAGCCTGGGTGGCGGTCCATAGGAAGATCACACGGTTACCCCGGGATTTCCAAAAAAATACAAACAACACTGGGTTCCCCAGGTGCCTCAATCCACCCAGATGTGTATTAAAGTTTCCACCTTAAGTTGAACCGTTAATTAAGAATCTCACACTGTCATGGAAACACTCAAACCCAATCCACGTCTACGAGCATAGCATAGTAATATAAGCATAATGTAGAAGTAACTCCCAAGGGTTTGATAATAAGCAGGGCAATAGGTTCTACCTCATCAATTACTTCCCAATACCCTCAAGTTAAAGATGTCCTAATCATACAATGTTTTAGGATTGAACTAATGCAATGAAAACTGGGTATGAAAAGAGTATGATCAATGTGTTACTTGCCTTGCTGACGATCCGTCAATCCTAGAGACTCGTAGTAACACGCTTCGCACTCCGGGAATTCTATTGCAAACAAACAATAACATACATAAGAAACTAGCAAAGATGCACGAGCAGAACTTCAAATAAAAGAGATTGACCAAAAAGTTCAACTTAAGAAATCCGGTTTGCAAAAGAATCAAATCAAACTGAGCAACGAAACTCAAATGGCGGAAGAAACAAGATCCGTTTACTAATCTAGACTAAAGTCAATTTTTACAATATCAAAATCTTGATTAAGTTAATTAAACAGAAAGAGGGTCTCGAGACGAAACTCTAGGCGTTTGAATCACCTAATTCTGACTAATGAGCGAAAAGATAAACAGTAACTAAGATCGGATCAGAAATCGTGACTAAAAATAATCGCAGATAAATCCGATAAAAGAAAACTGACGAACAGGCTAACGAATGATCGTTTGTTATCTGTAACTAACGGGAGAATACTGTTCGTTTAAACGAACGTACAGACGAACGTCCGTAATTACAACAATCGAGAAAACCGGCGAACCGATCTAAAAAAACGAACTAGGGTTTCTAAAGAACCGAACGGTTTTAAAAAAAACAGCGGCTTGGATCCGGCGTGGTACCTCGGGCGAGGTGGCTCCGGCGAGGCGGTGTCGGGCGATGGGGCTCGGCGGCGGCACGGGCGGCAACTGGCGGCGGCGGCGG
>NC_057795.1:405901615-405909818 GCF_018294505.1 Triticum aestivum
GGCTGTGGCTCGGGAGGTGCGGCTCGGCGGCGGCGGTGGTGGTGGTTTGGGGCGGCGGGGCGGCGGCTTATAAAGAGGGGGGCGGCGACTTGGAGGAGGGGGCAAGGCACGGCGGCGATGAGGAGTCCCAGCCGGACTCCTCGTCCGAGTCAGCGGCGGCGCGGGCGTGCGAAGGCGGTGGCGGCGCGGGGAAGTTGGGCCGGCCCGGTTGGGTTTCGGCCCAGTCGGTGCCCGATGTTTTTTTTAAATAATTTCTCCGACAGAAATAAAATCCTAGAAAATAAAATAAAAACCTAAAAATGCCAAAACAAATTTTCACCGTCTAAATAAAATATTTAGAACGAGATGAACATTTTCTTGGCCCTAAAAATGCAATTTTGAAAACGTGCAATTTTCTAATGCAAATAAAATCCAAAGAAACTCAAATAAAAACAAACAAATGATTCTAACATTTTTCCTCCAATATTTCAATTGTTTTGGAGAAGTCATATTATCTCCTCTCAAGTATTTTTATAAGAAATATTTTTCAGAGAGAAAAATAATTGAAATCAAAATCCTCGTTTCACAATTTGCTAGGAATCAATTATGAAAACTGGGAAATCCCCAACTCTCTCTGAGGGTCCTTGAGTTGCTTAGGATTTTGAGGATTTCAGAGCGGAAATGCAATAAAATATGATATGGATGGATGACCTATGTATAACATTCCAAATTGAAAATTTGGGGTGTTACAAACCTACCCCCCTTAAGATGAATCTCGCCCTCGAGATTCGGGTTGGTCAGAAAATAGGTGTGGGTGGTCCTTGCGAAGATCATCCTCTCGTTCCCAGGTGGCTTCATCCTCGGTATGGTGTCTCCACTGAAATTTGCAAAATTTGATAACCTTGTTGCGAGTGACTCGGCTGGCAAACTCAAGAATCTTTACTGGCTTCTCCTCATAAGTCAAGTCACTGTCTAGCTGAATTGCCTCCAAGGGTACTGTATCTCTTAACGTTATATCGGCCATCACAGCATGACACTTCTTCAGCTGTGAGACGTGGAACACATCGTGAACTCCTGACAGTCCTTCAGGTAATTCCAGCTTGTAGGCAACTTCTCCGATCCGTTCCAAAACACAATACGGTCCTACAAATCTCAGGGCTAATTTTCCCTTAACTCCAAATCGTTTCACTCCTCGCAAGGGTGATACTCGCAGATATGCTCTTTCTACAATTTCATAAGTTACCTTCTTGCGTTTCGAGTCTGCATAACTTTTCTGCCTGGACCGAGCTACCTTTGGTCTATCACGAATCAACTTAACCTTCTCCTCAGACTCTTTGATCAAGTCTGGTCCAAAAAGCTATTGGTCTCCTACCTCATCCCACATCAATGGTGTTCCGCATCTGCGTCCATACAAAGCTTCGAACGGTGCCATCTTCAAACTGGCTTGGTAGCTATTGTTGTATGAAAACTCTGCGTAGGGAAAATTGTCATCCCAACTAGATCCATAATCTAGCGCACAGGCTCTCAACATATCCTCCAGTATCTGGTTGACTCTCTCGGTCTGTCCATCTGTCTGGGGGTGGAATGCTGTACTAAACTCCAATCTCGTACCCAAGGTCTGGTGTAACTGATGCCAAAACTTTGAAGTAAACTGTGTCCCTCTATTTGATACGATGCTCCTCGGAACTCCATGCAGACATACGATCCTGGACATATATATCTTGGCCAACTTTGCACTAGTATAAGTGGTTTTCACCGGGATAAAGTGAGCCACTTTGGTCAAGTGATCCACTACTACCCATATTGAGTCATATCCTGCTTTGGTCCTGGGTAGTCCGGTGATAAAGTCCATGCCAAGTTTATCCCACTTCCATTCGAGTATCGACATAGGCTGTAACAGTCCTACGGGCTTCTGATGTTCTGCCTTCACTCTCTGACATACATCACATACGGCCACATACTCGGCGATATCCTTCTTCATACCAGTCCACCAGAAACGTTCTTTTAAATCCAAATACATCTTGGTGTTTCTAGGGTGTATCGAGTATGGTGAGTCATGAGCCTCCTGAAGTATTAACTTCCTGATCTCTGGGTTATTAGGCACATAGACTCGGTCCTCAAACCATAAGGTATCGTGCTCATCCTCGCGAAAACCTTTGGCCTTTCCTTCACTCATCTTCTCCTTTATCTCGGCATCTTCTTGTCCTCCTTCTGAGCTTCTCGGATTTTGTTCAACAAGGTCGACTAAACCTCCATTGTTGCAAGGAAACCTCTGGGAACAATCTCAACTCAAAGTTCCATGAGATCCTTAGCTAACTCCTTTGGCAATCCCCTACCTTCAAGTATATTGGCATAACTCTTCCGGCTCAAAGCGTCTGCTACAACATTGGCCTTTCCTGGATGATAGTGTAGCTTCATATCGTAATCTTAATAAGTTCCAACCATCTCCTCTGTCTAAGGTTCAGCTCCTTTTGCGTGAAAATATACTTCAAACTCTTATGATCCGTGTACACATCGCAACGGTTTCCAATAAGGTAGTGTCTCCAAGTCTTTAATGCATGCACTACGGCTGCTAACTCCAAATCATGTGTGGCGTAGTTCAACTCATGGGGCTTCAGTTGTCGTGAGGCATATGAAACAACTTTTCCGTCCTGCATAAGCACACATCCCAGTCCCAAGCGAGAGGCGTCGCAATACACTTGAAACTCCTTATGTATATCTGGCAATGTTAGCACTGGAGTCAAACGTTTCTTCAACTCTTGAAAACTTGCTTCGCAATCTTCTGTCCATTTAAACTTAGTATCCTTCTTCAATAGTTCAGTCATTGTCTTTGCAAGCTTGGAAAAATTCTCAATGAATCTCCGATAATATCCCGCGAGTCCAAGAAAATTGCGGATCTCGCCAACTGAAGTGGGTGCCAACCATTCAGTGACCGACTGAACCTTGCTGGGGTCTACTGCTATACCTTCTCCTAATATAACATGCCCAAGAAATCCAACTTCCTTCAACCAAAATTCGCACTTGCTGAACTTGGCGTATAACTGGTGTTCCCTGAGTTTCTTGAGAACTAATCGCAAATGCTCCTTGTGCTCCTCTTCATTCTTCGAGTATACCATAATAACATCAATAAACACCACAACGAATTTGTCCAAATACTCCATGAACACTTTGTTCATCATACTCATGAAATAGGCAGGGGCATTTGGCAGTCCAAACGACATGACCGTATACTCGTATAATCCATACCGCATGGTGAACATTGTCTTTGGTATATCCTTCTCTCGGATCTTGAACTGATGGTATCCCGATCGTAGATCGATCTTTGAAAACACCTTAGCTCCTTGCAGCTGATCAAATAGATCATTGATCATCGGTAGTGGATACTTGTTCTTAATTGTTACTTCGTTCAAGGCTCGATAATCTACAACCATCCTTAGGGATTTATCCTTCTTCTCAACCAAAAATACTGGAGCTCCCCAAGGTGACAAACTCCTTTGAATATAACCTTTCTCCAACAACTCCTTGATCTGCTTCTTAATTTCCTCCAGATCATTTGCTGGCATCCGATAGGGTCTCTTGGATATTGGCCCTGTACCTGGCAATAGCTCTATCAAAAACTCAATGTCTCGATTTGGTGGCATGCCTGGTAACTCTTCTGGAAAAACATCTGGGTAATCCTTCACTACAGGCACTTCCTCCTTCACATCTCCTGTGAGGGCATTCACTTGGGTCCTCCTAGGCACATGCCTAGATACGTACTTAATCCTTTTCCCCTCCGGGGTGGTGAGATAAATTGACTTACTAGCATAGTCAATACTTCCTCCATAGTTTGACATCCAGTCCATACCTAATATCACATCCAATCCTTGTGACTCCAAGATAATTAGGTCAGACGGAAAAACATGAGTCCCAATGGTTAGGGGTATCTGGTTGCACCATCGGCCAGCCATATATTCTGCTCCAGGCGAGCTTACTAAAAGAGGGGTCCTCAGGGTTTGGGTTGGTAGGTTAAACTTATCCACGAATCCCCTTGATATGTATGAATGTGATGCACCAGTATCAAAAAGAATAAGAGCGGTAAATGACTTAACCAAAAACTTACCTATTACCGCGTCCGACTGCTCTTCAACCTCCTCCACGTTAACGTGGTTCACTTGTCCTTTGTTGAATGGACTAGGCTTCTTCCCGGCGCTCCCGTTTCTATTTCCATTCCCTCCTTCAGGGCAATCATTTGCATAGTGCCCAGTCTTCCCGCACTTAAAGCAAGTAACTTGACTTAGGTCTCTCTTGGCGGGTGTGGCTGGATTGGAGCGATTCTGATTGTTGTTAGCTCCATTCCCATTTCCATTCTTACCACCATTGTAGTTATGCGATCCTCCTCCAGTATGGGTGTGACCTCCATGGTTATGAAAAAGTCCTCCCGAATTTGGGGTTAAGCCGGGCTTCTGCTGAGCTCCTGAGTTATACTTCCCTTGTCCATACTTCCTCTTACGGCACTCAATCTGCTGATGCTTCCCTTCGATCAAAAGAGCCTTATCTACCAACTCCTGGAAGTTGTTGAAGGTTGCCACCATCAACTGCATACTCATCTCATCATTCAACCCTTCCATAAACTTCTCCTGTTTCGCGGCATCTGTGTCCACATCATCAGGGGCATAGCATGATAACTTGCTAAAATCATCCATGTACTAGCCTACAGTACGGTTCCCCTGGCGTAAATAGCGAAACTCCTGATTCTTCATTTGCATAGCTCCAGTGGAAACATGAGCAATACGAAAAGCCTTCTGAAACTGAGCCCATGTGACAGTGTCGATAGGATAGGTGGCTGTGAAATTCTCCCACCATGATGCTGCAGGTTCATCCAATTGGTGTGCGGCAAAACGCACCTTCTCCGCATCTGTGCACCCTGCGGTGGTCAATTCCTTCCGATACGGCGTAGCCAATCATCAGCAACTATTGGCTCGGTGCTACTGGAAAACACCGGAGGCTTTGACCTTAGAAAGTGGGCTAGGTTGTCCACTGGTGGCGGTTGTTGTTGTTGTTGTTGTTGCCCTGGTTCTGAACTAGCAATTGCATCAAAGCATTCTGCTGCTGGATCAACTGGGTGAGCTCCGGTTGGAAAGCAAAACCGGTGTCACTTCTCGGAGGCATCTGATGGGTTTAGATGGAAGAGATTAGAATAGAAAAAGGTCTAGTGAGAAAGCACTACCCATATGCACATGAGACAAACACAATCATATCACTCAATAAATCAAGCAAGGGCATACAACGGTCTAGAACTATCGCAAAAGTGCTCAACTGCTACTAAATACATGGGGAAATACTACTAATATATGGTGGTCATCTAGAAATTTTGACCGGTGGAAGATTCCATAATGTCCGCTCCAGCTTCATCTTCAAAATCATCATCACTAGGATCAGAATCACTGTCGTCGATGATGATGTAGTTGTCCGGGCAAGTGGGGTCGTCATCTTCGTCTCCCGGTGCTGGTCCTTCCATGAATATTCCGATCTTCTTAACCAGGTCGTCGTTCTTCTCTAGTAGTGTCTTGATTTCCTCCTCATATCCATCGCGTGTGAACTTGAGTTCTTCCTCCAGCTCGATGATCCTAGTCTTTGCCTTCTTCAATTCCATCATGTCTGCGCACATCTGGTTCTCCTGACATCGAATGTGTTGGTTTAGCTCCTGGATAAAAGCTGCAATGGATCTATCTTTCCTGGTGCTGATTATTTCCCATTGCTCGTCTCGGCGCCCACATATTTGATAGATAGTGTCCTTGAGTTCCCGTTGTAGACTTCTCCAATGCGTCCCATGGTAATGTGGGCTGCCATGCTCTTGCCTAGACTCCAAGTTGGTGCATCGAAAGAAAATTCTATGGGTTTAGAAGTTGGCGAGAACGTCCTTCCTGGTACTTGTACTTGAATCATCCAGCGCTTCTCTTCTGGTAAGGTGGCGTTGTATGTCCCGGTGAAACTTGGTATTCCAATGTTCAAGTACCTAGTGACTTCTTTCAAGTGGCATCCAAAAGGTGTATCCTCATCTGGTTGTGCGAACTTGTTCTTCATCTCCGTCATCCTAAAGAGTGGAAAAGGAAGAGGAGTCAGAAATGAGTAGAGAAGAGTGACCTATGGTTTATCTTAGTGGTCGTGTCCTACACTCAGCGTGTGCTCTGATACTATATTGTCGCGACCCGACCTCAAACGGTCAAGTCTTTGTGCCTCAGTGTCATCCCTGGATCAGTAATGCTGACACGCACAGTAATCGAAGGATTTATAACAGAGTAGCAATCACACACTTATTACATCGAATGTCTCAAAAGAGAACTTATTACAATAATATGGCTTAAGGTCATCTAATGCGATAACAACGGAAGGCTTGGAAGATAAAGTGAGTCCATCAACTCCAACGGCATAGCTGAGCTGCATGGCAATGACCTAACGAACCCTACACCTCGTCTGAAAAGTCTGCAACATAATACGTTGCAGCCCGAGAAACGGGTCAGCACATGGAATATGCTGGCAATATAACACAGTAGAGCAAAAACAGAATAATGCTATCACTACATGCATATTTGGCTGGTGGAAAGCTCTAGGGTTATAGTTTTGCGAAAAGCAAATTTTTCCCTACGACAAAGGAATAAATTTTAATTTAACTATCATGGTGGTTGAAACATTGAGAAGGTATAACCCCAACTCAATCCCAAATTAAAGTAATTATCAACCCAACAATATTAATTATGAGTGATGAGATACAGGTGATAACCCAAGTACTAGATACTCAAAATTGTCCATAACCGGGGACACGTCTAACCATGATTAGATTGTACACTCTGCAGAGGTTTGCGCACTTTTCCCCAGAAGACTCGATCGGTTCCATTGGATTTCTCGCACTGCACGGTGTTTGAGAAACGGATGACCGAGACATAGTCTTTCAGAAACATTAACTCCCTACTCCAGGTAGACCATACCAAACCTACAAAATCCACTACCTGCTAATCTACCTCTTCAAGAGCTTCACGTAACTTACTCAACTATGCTAGAGCCCATAATAGCTTGTGGCTACACACGAAAGTTTCTAGCATAAATCATCTCAGTTCCCTTTAAGCCTGGGTGGCGGTCCATAGGAAGATCACACGGTTACCCCGAGATTTCCAAAAAGATACAGACAACACTGGGTTCCCCAGGTGCCTCAATCCACCCAGATGTGTATTAAAGTTGCCACCTTAAGTTTAACCATTAATTAACAATATCACATCTGTCATGGAAACACTCAAACCCAATCTAAGTCTACGAGCATAGCATATTAATATAAGCATAACGTAGAAGTAACTCCCAAGGGTTTGATAATAAGCAGGGCAATAGGTTCTACCTCATCAACTACTTCCCAATACCCTCAAGTTAAAGATGTCCTAATCATGCAATGTTTTAGGATTGAACTAATGCAATGAAAACTGGGTATGAAAAGAGTATGATCAATGTGTTACTTGCCTTGCTGACGATCCGTGAATCCTAGAGACTCGTAGTAACACGCTTCGCACTCCGGGAATTCTATCGCAAACAAACAATAACATACATAAGCAACTAGCAAAGATGCACGAGCAAAACTTCATAAAAGAGATTGACCAGAAAGTTGAACTTAAGAACTCCGGTTTGCAAAAGAATCAAATAAAACGGAGCAACGAAACTCAAACGGCGAAAGAAACAAGATCGGTTTACTAATCTGTTCTAAAGTCAATTTTTATAGTATCAAAATCTTGTTTAAGTTGATTAAACAGAAACAGGGTCTCGAGATGAAACTCTAGGCGTTTGAATCACCTGATTCCGACTAACGAACGAAAAGATAAACAGAAACTAAGATCAGATCAAAAATCACGACTGAAAATAATTGCAGATAAATCCGATAAAAGAAAACTGACGAACAGGCTAACGAACAAGCGTTCATTATCTGTAACTAATGGGAGAATACCGTTCGTTTAAATGAACGTATGGACGAACGTCTGCTAATTAGAAGAATCGAGAAAACCAGCGAACCGATCTAAAAAACGAACTAGGGTTTCTAAAAAAACCAAACAGTTTTTAAAAAAATCGGCGGCTCAGATCCGGCGCGGTACCTCCGGCGAGGTGGCTCCGGCAAGGCGGGCTTGGGCGGCGGGGCTCGGCGGCGGCGCATGCGGCAACCGGCAGCGGCGGCGAGGCGCGGGCGGCGACGGCTACGACTCGGGAG